>NC_135087.1:25710000-25817500 GCF_051107435.1 Chaetodon auriga
AGCTGCTGTGACTGACGGTACATCATGTCACTGCTACAGTTAGCAGCATTTCACGCTGACAACTTCCTCTTTCTCCTTCAAAATAAAACACACGAGTCTGCGCTGTTACCGTTACCGGAGGCTAGACGAATCACTCAAAAAACACAAATATGATTCCACTTTAAGGTCTGCTGAAACAACGTTAAGAGTGCCTAAACCGATGTACATCACAGAGCAGACCAGGCTGCAGGGGGCACATGCAGTCAATTTCTCAAACATGTGCAAACTGCTTCCCAAAACCAAATAAAGCCTTATGTTGCATCACATCATTTACTGTAGAATATAGTGACAAAAGTTAATATGTTAATGCTTTGGCCGCTAAGTAATTTCAATCAACATGGAACTTATATCAAGGTTAAACTTGTTATTTACACAAACGTTAGCTTAGCTCGTTTAGCCAACTCTTCACACCAACACAGGCACATTGTGAAATAGCTAATATGCTAGCTAATTATCTGTGGATTTGTTTGGTCACTAGCTAGTTTGAAAAAAGGCGCGCATGCACATATTCGTTACAGTTGATTTGAACCGAAAAGCCATTCAGCCAATTGAGGTTATTTCTTCTCAACCCAGGCAATTTTACCCGAATTTAAGCCTTTTTGACAAAATAAAACTATCCATCAATGTTATATTGTGAAGTTAATTACCTTCTGTGGACAGGGTCAAGTTGGACAAGCGCGCATTTTAAGCTAGGCATTCACTCCTCAAGTCCTTCACATTTTGAATTTGGTATTAAGATACCAACACAACCTGCTGCAAAAACGGTCGACAACACAGTATTCTTCTGAAATGCAATTTCTGTTCAAAGGCCAACATAAAATGCCGTTAATATATAATAAGAAGAAACTTACCGCAGTTGTGCCTCACTGAGAAGTAATGAGGGCCACAAAAATCTCTGCTGGTTTGAGCCGGTTTGAACCGGTTTGAACGTGGGAGGGGCTTCCCAGAGTCAAATCAATTCCGCATCTTTTAACTATGGAAATTTTCACCAACACTAGGGGGCATTCTCCTCAATCTGTTGTTGTAATAGCTCTGAAAGAGTCAATGAACTTTGACACTACATATTTAACACTGCAAAATTTACTGTGTATCTGTCTACTAGCCCAGATATGGATATACACACAGATTGTGTTTCCATCACTTGAGAGGACATTACGTTGACTTACATTAATTTCCTGCAGACTTACATAACCCTAACCAGGGTTCTAAATTAACTTTTTTGATCACCAGCCAATGTGGCTGGTGACCTTCTAAAGTTACCAGCCAATCAGAATTTCCACTAGCCAAATTTTTTCCCGGTGAAAATAAGAGAGATTATGAGTGCCACTGAATGCATTTGATCATTTTTGAAAAATGCACAGAAAGTACAACACATGAAACAAAATATACACAGAAAGTGCAAACATTTAATTTATACAAACAAAAAATGCTGTCAGATTTATTATTTTATAAAAGACATTTTTCCAGTAAGTATTTAGTATCATTACATTCCTAATAAAATGTATTTTTCCTTTCAACTTAAAGTGTTTTTGCTTTCCTTCTTTAATAAGAAATATATATAAGTAACAGCCATAACTTAAACACTTGCAAAAAAAATTGCATTGGTAATAAATTGAATTATGTATGTACAACTAGAAAACACAAATAGTGCAGCAGTCAGTACTGCAGACTCCTTAGGCTCTCCTGATGACTTCGGGCACTCTCATGGTCCTTTACTGCCTCCACTTTAAAATTATTAGTCCCCACCACAAAATTATTCGTCTTGTTTTTTTCTTTCGTGTACATGCGGCAATCCTTACAAAACATGACGGCATTTTCGTGATCAAACACAAGTCATTCACGACCTGTCAGCCATTTAGCGTTAAACTTTCTTTTCTTCGTTTCGCACGCTTTATCGACATTCTCATCCCCTGCCTCCTTCCTCTTCTCGCCCCCAGACGTCTGTCCCAACCACGCATTTAGTTTAACTTTACTTTTTACTTTTAGCTAGCTCAGTCTCCTTTTTTATAGTTTATACGCCGCCGTTCATTCTTCTTCTTCTTCTTTGTGTTTCCGTGGTTTCTCGCGCCGGTTGCACTACAAACTATAGTGTGCCTGCGCACAGCCAATAGGCGTCTTGTACGTCATCACGTAGCATTACGACCGTGTTCATGGGAAATGTAGGACGGACTGTCCGGGAGACAAATGACCAAGAACTGTAGAGCGGCTCTGACTGACATGATTGCCTAATGCATTACCGGCCAAATTGGCTAGTAAGTTTTTATTTACACCCGCCAATATGAATTTTAACCCGCATTTGGCGGGTTGGCGGGTGTTAATTTAGAACCCTGACCCTAACCATAACAGTGCTTGCCAAGCCCTGACCCTAACCTAAATTTAACCTTACCCGAACCTTAAGTTTTCATTTTAACCTTAAGCTTCTTATTTAATTATGTACATTCCGGGGACTTGAGTTTTGTCCCCAAGAGGAATGTGAGTACCCACAATGTGCACTAAACAGATAAACAGATTTATGTCTTGGAAACATGACCGATACATGTCCACACATACACATACACATACACACACACAGACACAGACACACACATTCATTCATTCATCTTCTATACCCGCCTATCCCTTTTGGGTTTGCGGGGGGCTAGAGCCTATCCCAGCAGTCAAGGTACACCCTGAACCGGTCGCCAGCCGATTGCAGGGCTACATATACAGACAAAAAACCATTCACACTGGACAATTGGACAATTTAGAGTCACCAATTAACTTAATGAGCATGTTTTTGGTCTGTGGGAGGAACCCGGAGTGCCCGGAGAGAACCCACGCATGCACGGGAAGAACATGCAAACTTCACACAGAAAGGCCCGACCCCGCGCACTACCTGCTGCGCCACCGTGCCGCCCCTCTTGGACATGCAATATAGAATTTGAGCATGGATTATTGTGTAGCTGTTAAATATTCACACATAGTAACACACAGGCACACACTCATATGGCTTCCACTGACAAGGATGGATGACTGTGCTGGTGTCATTAACTGCTCTCCTGTCTCTGTATGTGTGTGTGTGTGTGTGTGTCTGTGAGCAGCATCTGCAGCTATACTGAAATCAAGTTACTACAGAAACAACTCTGAAGGAATCACACAGAGAAAGAGAGGAAACACAAAGGTGGACTAGGTCGGGAGAGGGACAAACCTAAACCTAACCCTAAACCTACAAAGGGGTCAAGGGCAGGAAGAAAGAAATTAGAACAACAGATGGGGTGAAGGAAATCTGGGTAACGCTTTATATTACAGTCCTTGTAATAAGCATTAATAAGACCTTTGTAAGTTCTTATAAGATGCTTATTAACATTATTATTTGTTAATAAGGCTGTATGAGTGTTTAATAACATCATTGTAATAGTTAATACAAGACTAAAAGGAAGTTATAAGAACTTAGTTTGCAAGTTATATGGTCTTATAAGGTGCTTAACAACCTTAGTATGTGTTAATAAGACTCTACAAGCTTTAATAAGATCTTATGAGATGCTTATTAAGTTAAACTTATTAAGTTATTAAGTGTTTATAAGATTGTATAACCTTTAATAAAGCCTTTATGAGGTGTTTATTTAGCGTTTTTAAGACTGTAAAAGCCTTGTAAGAGACAATCCATGCATTATGTCATAATTTCTTGCACATCTATAATCAGTTTACTAGGCACTTGTCAACAGTTAATTGTGCTTTTTGCAGCTACCGGATCTAAAGCGAGAACAATATCTTATTAAAGCTTATGAATATTTCATGACGCATTATTATGCCTTTAATAAACAGTTAACTATGCATTTTACAGCTACCTGATCTAAAGCAAGAACAAGACCTTATTTTGACTAATAAAGCTTTTATTATGCATTAATTAATGGTCAGTAACGATTTTCACAACTTCCCCATCTAGAATGAACACTATATGTGGTCAAGATTATTAATATGGTTCGAAAAAACGCACATTTCAACAGTGAAGCTCAAAAGTGCCGTTTATTGTGTAGGAGTCATTTTAGAGGTAGCTTTGTTTTTTTGACAGTAAACATGTAAAAGTTATCTAAATGAGGCATTTAGAAGAGAAAAAAAAGAGTCCACTCTATAAACAAAAACAGGTGCAAGTTGATAAGGTGCTGTAAAACTGAACTGGATTGGTTTCAAAAAAGTTCCAAACATTTCACAATTTAGCATTTTAAATAGCAACCGCTATTGGCTTCAAAAGCAGTTCAATAGTTCCCCCTCCCTACAGGCAAAAATTTTCCTGATTTCTTAAGTGCTGTAACTGCACTGGCGATATCTGGACTGTCACAGATGGCATCAAGACATTTGCCAGCAAAATCACCAAGCTTGTGCTTTCTTGTATGCTTATCTTCTAACTCTGCAAACTTTTCTGGGGCAGCAATGGAGAGTTCTGCGATTGGTGCATTCAAGGCAATTGTGTTGCGATCCACTCCCACTATTTTGCAAGCAGCAATGATGCTATGCTTCTTCTTGTAGACCTTCAGCACTTTCTGGTAACGTACAATCACCTCTTTTGGACCACATGCTGTTGGTGAAGTAGAAAGAGAGCAGATATTAGTCTCAGTGACAAAGGATCTTCCATTTAATAAACTTAGACCATTCATGAAGTAAACTAACTATCCACACAAGTTAAGAACATTCAGCACTAATTAAAGCAGCACTCCAGAAGATTCAAGCCTTCAAATACCCCGCCACAGAATCGCTCGTATTTTTTTTCCTCTTAATTTTCTCTTTTCAATTTTCAAATACAATAAATTTAATTCAATCATTCCAAAAGAGAGTTCATCATACTTCCAGTCACACATGAGAAAAAAAAATAAAAAAACAAACAAACCCAACAAACAAAACAATAAAACAAATGAAATCACCATGATTTGTGTAACAAAATATAGAAAAATAATACTACTAAACATATTTGTGATAAACTCCAATTATTTGACTTACCCTCCACCAGTTGTTCCTTTAAGAAATCTCTCTCCTTGGTTAGTTCCTTGATAAAGTCCTCCTGACTAGTGATGGGCACGGCAGTTCTTTTAGATGTACTGAATCTCGAGAATCAGTTCACTAGAAAGATTCGTTCAAAAGATTCGTTCACCGAATCACCGAATCATTCAGTGCTTGGCAAGAGGAGCCTGCGACTCCTGAATTGATATACGGCTGAACGGTTCAGGTTTCAGTTCAGTTCACAGCTTCCAGGACCAGGAGACGAGAGTGTTGTGACTGTGTTGCTTTGACAAACACATTTGTAAATATAAAACTTGTTTATAAATCATGATGTTTTAAGTGTCCTGTGGTATGCTATTTAACTGGTCTACTCGGCAAATTGGGCTCAGTGAGCGATCCGTTCACTGAACGTATACCCCACAGTACATTCAGTGAAGGATTCACACTGAATATGCACCGTTCCCTCACAAATTGTCGCAATGAGATGATCAGACAGTCACGCATTTTCTCAAACTGCGGGTTTTATACACTACTTGTTACATGCTGTGTCCTACTGTACGTGAGTTGTTGCGGTGGCAAATTTAGCAGAGTTTAAAAAAAAGTTAGTTTTCTCCGAGGTACACTTGAACATAACACACCCCTATCTCCCTCCGTCGCTCCTGCCTAGTGCCTGCTACAGTCGGAGTCTCACTCTCTTCTCATTATTGCCAGCCTAACGTTTTAAGTTTGTTTATCTGGAAACTAAATCTGTTAAAACAACGGGGAACAACGGTCGCCATGAAAGTGTATCCCTCAGAGGAAAATGATTCAGGAGAGTGTAGTTCACTGAGTGATTCATGCGTCGGTGACGCGGCGCAGTCGGCGCGCGCGGTCCCTCCCTCAAGTGATTCGTTCGTTTCTCAGTTCAGTTGAACTGTCAGCAGTGCCGGTGTTGTGTCCTCAAGTGATTCGTTCGTTTCACAGTTCACTTTCTCAGTTCACTTTCTCAGTTCAGTTGAACTGTCAAGTGATTCGTTCGTTTCAAAATTAAACCAGCCATGCATGTAAACTATAAAAGTTACAAGTAGTTGAGTACTCAAGTAATTGATGAGAGTCATTTCCACCACAAGAGAAAGGTATGTAGCACTGCAATAAAAGCCTTGCTTTAAATGGTTTGCACTGGTAAAAGTTAAAACACCATCTGGTAAGTAGGCAAGACAGAATTAAGAATCTGTTCGCCTTTTATTCCTTTGGTTACTTGTACCATAAGCCTTTTACAATGTTATGAATGTTTTGTTCACATATGAATGATAGAATGATGATTGCCATCATGTAATTTGTGAATGTAAATACAGGTAAACCCAGAAAGTTAGTTTTATGAGTAATTTCTGTTTCTTTCTTTTTGTATTTTGCTTTATTGGTCATCACAACAGTATGGAAGAGGAAGAATGGGTGGCACTTGGAGAAGAAGAAAATGGGTCTTCGTGATGCTTGGCGTGCAGCAGCACAGGAGCAAGAGAGCAAAGCCAGTGCTGCGCCTTGTAGACAGAAGAGGACGACAAGACCTCGTCCCACTGATTGCTCATCATGTCAGGATAGGATCAAATATCATTAGTGATGAATGGCGCGCATATCGTTCCCTTTCTGCACTCGGCTATAATCATATGACTGTGAACCATTCAAGGTGGTATGTAGATCCCCAAACAGGTGCCCACACACAGCATATCGAACGAGCCTGGCGTAGCATTAAGGAACAAGAGTCCTTACTTTCAGATCATCTTTGTCTTATTGAGTGGACTGAATGGCTAGGCAGGAAACACCAAGATGGGCTTCTTGGTAGGCTACTACATGATGTTGCTAACATGTACAGGGTGAATGTATAGATAGCAGCTAGGGAGTTCCTGGGCTAAATAATGAAGCCCATAGCGGTTGCTGTTGAAAATGGTAAATTGTGAAATGTTTGATGGAATTTCATGAAACAAATCCAAGTTCAGTTTTACAGCACCTTACAGACTGACACCTTATTTTTGTTTAACAAACAAAAGTGACCTCTAAAATGACTTCTTCGCAATTAAATAGCAATTTTGAGCTTCACTGTTGAAATGTGTGTGTTTTTTTCTTTTGTGTGTGTGTGTTTTTTTTTAATTACCATCTTGACCACATGTAGTGTTCATTCTAGATGGGGAAGTTGTGAAAAATCATTACTGACCATTAATTAATGCATAATATAAGCTTTATTAGTCGAAATAAGGTCTTGTTCTTGCTTTAGATCAGGTAGCTGTAAAATGCATAGTTAACTGTTTATTAAAGGCATAATAATACGTCATGAAATATTCATAAGCTTTAATAAGGTATTGTTCTCGCTTTAGATCCGGTAGCTGCAAAAAGCACAATTAACTGTTGACAAGTGCCTAGTAAACTGATTATAGATGAGCAAGAAATTATGACATAATGCGTGGATTGTCTCTTACAAGGCTTTTACAGTCTTAAAAACAAGTTGTAAGGACAAACGGAGGAACATCGCTGGCTGAGAAAACATCTTTCCGTGGATTATTATCGTGTTTTGGACCAAAAATCTTTCCTGCAGTGGATCTGCTGGACCTTGGTCGATGTTACCAGCCCGTTTTTGCCGGCGTGTTATCGTTCTGCGGATTACCGAGAGACGTCACCGGCTACAGGTATGATGGCGGTGTGTGAGTCCTGCCTTCCCACCCTCTCCAAACTACGGGAGAGCATTTCCGGTCTGCGGGCCGACCTCAAGGAGAGGGACAAAATCCTCCTGGACTTCTCGACTGTCGCCACGGCCCAGGCGAAACACATCACCTACCTGAGGGCATCCGGCGCTGGTGACCGGTCCATGGTGGCCACGAACAACACCACCCTGCCGTGGACCGGCTCGATTACCACCGGAACTCCGGCGCCAGCACTGGCCGAGTCCCGCTGGCACCGACAGGGAGCCAAGCCCAAGACATCGGCACCTTCCACTTCCTGCCTTCGCCCCGCGGAGTCGCACTGCTTCACCGGGGAGGGTCCAGTAAGCTCAACTCCACTCAGGCCAAGGCAACCCTGGTCGGTGGTGCACCGGGGCGCTGGAGCCCAGCCATCTCCTCCTCCACCACCTCCGGAGCTGCCACTGGACAACAGGCTCGACATCCTGAGCCTGCAGGATTTCCCTCCCGTCGGTACCCGATCCAACTCGCCGCCAGGACCTGTCCACCCAGCTGTCCGTGGCTCTCACCAGTCCAGGAAGTGGGATCCGCCAGTCCAGCATGGTCCCTCCCCCCCAGCTCGGCCAGGAGCAACCACGTCGCGACACCGGCAGGCTCCATCTTGCCCCCGCCGCACCTCCAGGGAACCAGTGATGCAGCGCACCCCCCCCTCGGTGCTGGTGGTGGGGACCTCCATGGTCAGGCATGTGGCAGTGCTCGGCGGCCGGACCTTCTGCCACCCTGGAACCCGCGTCACGGAGGTTGCATCCGCCGCTCTTCAGCTGTGTGCGCAGCACAGCCCGGCCTCCACACTGGTCCTGGAGGCCGGCATCAACGACGTAAAAAACCAGCAGTCTGAGGTCCTGAAGGAGGACTTTGTGTCTCTGATCGACCGCCTGTTGGACACGGGGAAGCGCCTAATTATCTCCGGCCCGCTTCCCCCACCACGCTACGGTGACGTCATCACCAGCCGGCTTCGCCAGCTGCACCTGTGGCTGAAGGGATACTGCCTGAGTAAAAGTATCCCGTATGTGGACAATTTTATTGCGTTTTTAAACAGACCTTGCCTTTTTAAATGGGACAGTCTCCACCCCAACCAGGAGGGTTCACGGCTTTTATCAGTCAACATCGATCTCACCGTCCGGTCCTGCACTTCAGCCACCTCCTGACTAAATGGTACAACTCGCGCACACGGGCCCTCGCCCACCACATGTTTCACCCACACCACACACACCTTTACATCAGTAACCACCTCTCAACCACCAAAAACCCAGGACATTCACTCCATTAGAACCATCACTTCCCACAGACAGTTAAAACCCAGGAATGTTTTTAGATCCAGCACTGTTTTTAATATTCCTTTAAAACACCATGATAAGCGCACGTTCAGCACAGATATTAAATTAGCTGTGTTGAATGTGCGCTCTCTTTTAAACAAATCTTTTATCATAAATGATTTGATTTTAGACAAAAAGCTGGATGGCATTCTCCTTACAGAGACATGGCTTGGCACCGATGCACCTGTTGTTCTCACTGAGGCTTCCCCACCAAATTTTAACTTTTTATTCTCTACTAGGGGGGGCAAAAAAGGAGGCGGAACTGCATCCATCATAAGAATTGCAATGTGTGCAAATGCAGTCTCTTTTAACAGTTTTACATCATTTGAGCACCATGCCTTTGTTTTTAGCAGCCCTCCTATTCTCTGCATAACGGTCTACAGACCACCCAAGTATTCATCCTGTTTTATCAGTGAATTCTCCGAATTCTTATCAATCATTCACACCACCTACAACAGGATTTTAATAACTGGTGATTTTAATCTACACATAGACAACAGCTCGGACCCAGTATCCAGAGAATTTTTAAACCTCTTAAACTGTCTGGATTTTAAACAGCACGTTACACAGCCGACCCATGACAGGGGGCACACCCTGGACCTGGTCATAACTTATGGCCTGTCTGTGGGTGTGTCCTCTGTTGTGGATCTGGCTGTGTCTGACCACTATTGTGTGTTTTTTAACATCACCAGTTTTAATCAGCGGGAGGCTCCAGTGAGAACAGTGAGGAAACGCAACCTAACTCCTGAAGTGGCTGCAAATTTTATCCAGATTTTACAGAGCACTCCTGCAGAGATTTTACCAGCACCCTGTGATTTTATCGTTGACAATTTTAACAGCAATTTGAAGTCAACGCTGGACTCAGTGGCTCCCCTTTTAACAAAAACAATTAAGAAAAAACCTATACCTCCGTGGAGAAACGAGGAAATCAAGCAACTGAAAAGAAACTGCAGGAGTGCTGAAAGGAAATGGAGAAAATCAAAACTGACAGTCCACTATGAAGTTTTACGTCAAAACACCTCAAAACTTACAATAGCACTATTAAACAGGCAAGAATCTCTCACTTCGCAAAACTAATCTCCGACCACAAAAATAATCCCAAATTTCTCTTCTCCACCATTGATCTTTTAACAAACACTAATTGTAACAGATCTTATATGACAATAACAAATACCCTGTGCGAAGACTTTGCAGACCACTTCAGGTACAAAATTGATAACATCAGATCCAGTCTTTTATCTCAACAGGTTTTAACTACCAACACGTCTGGATCACAGGTTCTACACTGGAGAGTTTTGCCCTGGTTGATGCGAGGACACTTGGTCGAGTTTTCTCCCAGGTAAACCCTACAACCTGCCTCTTAGATCCAATTCCCACACCGTTTTTTAAAACACTCTATGGATTCTTTGAGGAACAGCTGTTATACATGGTGAATTGCTCTCTTCAGACGGGTGTCTTCCCCACCTCCTTTAAAACGGCGGTGGTGAAGCCCCTTCTGAAGAAGAGCAATTTAGACCCCAACATTTTGAATAACTACCGACCTGTATCCAACTTACCTTTTTTAAGTAAAATTTTAGAAAAACTTGTTTTTAACCAAGTAAATGACTTTTTAAACAAAAATAACATTTTAGAAAGGCATCAGTCTGGTTTTAGGATGAACCACAGTACCGAGACAGCCCTTTTAAAGATTTTAAACGATATCAGGTCCAACTTGGATAACCACAAGCTCACAGTCTTGGTACTACTGGATCTAACCGCTGCCTTCGATACAGTAGACCATCGCATTTTATTAGACAGGCTGAGGCACCTGGTCGGCCTCTCAGGTACTGCTTTTAACTGGTTCGTCTCATACCTCACTGACCGACACTTCTTTGTAAGTTGGGATACATGTTCCTCAGGAACCCATGAGATCAAGTGTGGGGTTCCCCAGGGGTCAATTTTAGGTCCAACTCTTTTTAATCTGTACATGCTACCCCTAGGGGACGTCATCAGGAGGCACGGCATCAGCTTCCATAGTTATGCTGTTGATACGCAACTGTACATTGCCGTGTCTCCTGATGACACAGGGCCAATTGATGCTCTTTTTAACTGCATTTTAGACATAAAGTCATGGATGGCAGAAAATTTCCTTCAGCTCAACCAGGACAAAACAGAGGTCTTAGTCATTGGTCCTGAAGGCCAGAGAGAGAAACTTTTACCTAAACTACAAGATCTTAAACCAACACATTGTGTAAAAAATCTGGGCGTGATTTTTGACTCTGAGCTTACTTTTATTCCACACATCAAAAACATAACAAAGATAGGTTTTTACCATCTCAAGAATATAGCCAGAGTTCGCCCGTTTCTCTCTCAGGCCAGCACAGAGGTGCTGATGCATGCTGTCGCTTAGATTACTGTAATGCCCTGCTCTCTGGTCTTCCTAAAAAGAGTATCTCCAACCTTCAATTGCTACAGAATTCAGCCGCACGAGTGCTGACGAGGACCAGAGGGCAGGAGCACATTACGCCAGTTTTAAAATCGCTGCATTGGCTCCCCGTGCATTTCAGGATAGATTTTAAGGTTCTTTTATTAGTTTTTAAATGTCTTAATGGTCTTGCGCCTTCTTATTTATCTGACTAATGTTACCCTACCAACCCTCGCGGACCCTGAGGTCCTCCGGTACTGGCCTCTTAACCATACCAAAAGTAAGAACTAAAACACACGGGGAGGCGGCCTTTAGTTATTATGGACCCCGATTGTGGAACAGCCTGCCGGAGAGCCTCAGTGCCGCAGAGACTGTTGATGTTTTTAAAAAGAGGCTCAAGACCCACCTTTTTATTCAGGCTTTCAATTGATTTGTTTGATTTATCTTATTCCTTTAATCATGCTTCTTAGCATGTCTATCTTTGTTATTTTAGTTGCATGTTTTAACGACATGTTTAATTGCTATTTATTTCATTTACTCATTTTATTTAATTTTATGTTTGTGTCTTAGTCCCTTGGTTTTTAGCTCCAGTGTTTCCTCATGGGAGTCCTTGGTTTTTAGGTCAAGCGTTTCCTCATGGGGGCCCCCCTCACTGGGAACTGCTTCTGGCCTACTGATGGGGGCGCTGCTGAGGGGACGGCTCTGGCCTGGATGGCTGGAGGCCTCCGCACCTTGGTGTGGGGCCTTCTGTCTGCCTGGGTCGGGGTGGTCTCGGGCCCTCTCAGTGTGGATGGCCCCCCAAAGGTGGCTTACTACTTATCTTATCCGTATGGGTGCGTGTGCGTGTGCGTGTGTGTCTGTGTGTGTGTTTCTGTATGTAGTTATGGGGGCGGGAGGGCTGGGTTTTCTTCTCTGTCGTTTTTAGCCTCTGTGAGGCACTTTGTGTTGCTTTTTAAGTATGAAAAGTGCCATATATATAAATAAAGTTTGAAGTTTGAAGTTTATTAAAGCTTGTAGAGTCTTATTAACACATACTAAGGTTGTTAAGCACCTTATAAGACCATATAACTTGTAAACTAAGTTCTTATAACTTCCTTTTAGTCTTGTATTAACTATTACAATGACGTTATTAAAAACTCATACAGCCTTATAAACAAATAATAATGTTAATAAGCATCTTATAAGAACTTACAAAGGTCTTATTAATGCTTATTACAAGGACCGTAATATAAAGCGTTACCGAAATCTGGAATGGAGAAAAAAACAGAGAGAGGGATCAAAAGGAAGGACACAAGAAAGGGGAGAAGGATCTTGGAAGTGTTACGACCCAGCTCGCTAGGGGTAAGGAAGTAACAAAAAAAAACAAACAAAAGAGCAGTTGGGTTCTTTTCAAACAAATGAAATAAACATAACCAAAAGAATACTCTTAAAAAGGAGAGCTTACCAGGATCACACACCAAAACAAAACGAATTAAAACTCTCCTAAATGAGGCCTACCGTAAAGGTGGAAAACGAGAACCAAAATACAAAGGAAATAGCACCCCTAAGCCTACTGAGGCTAACAAACAATATAACTGGAAGTAAGTGGAGAATCAGTCCCCTGTCCTAAACCTAGCCCAATTCGTGTCTGGTTACAGCAAACCCACAAGGAGCACAAGCTTGGACAAATCTATCACAGAACAAACAAATCTCTCATGTGCCGAGGACTGGTCATGAGATATGCCAGCCACACACTGCCAGGCTGAGACAACTCTTGTAGCCGGCAGGAGATAGTCGCTTGCAGGGGATTAGACACCGGTTGGCTCCTCATTAATCGCTGTCCTCTTACGGAGGAGGAGTCCTGTTTCCACACCCCCTCACCTGCAACCACTCACACACATGCCGGGCACAAGAACACACACACAAACACACACAAGAATGGTGGCAGTCATAACAGAAGTTTAGACAGAGGACAAAGAGGAGAAACGGGGGAGTGAACAGGTGAAGGCCAGGCCAGTATTAAACCAAAGTGTGTAAAAGACACACTGATCCATTTGAAGATAGTGTGTTAATGTCATGTTATGCCTGGCCAACCTGTGAAAAGAACAAGTGTGTAAATAAGTAGTACATATAAGTAAATAAGGGTGTACATGTTGTATATATTGTAAATTCCATAGGGTATATAACACTTGTGCAATATTTTTCTTGTCTTCTTGTCCTCTGACTTCTTGCACTATGTCTTGTTGCTGCTGTAACGTGAATTTCCCCCATTGTGGGATAAATAAAGTCTATCTTATCTTATCTTATCTTATCTTATCTTATCTTATCTTATTTTATCTTATCTTAAAGAGGTACAGTACCAGTAGGGGGCAACAATGATGGGAGCCAAGGACAAATTAAGTACAAAGAGCAAAGTCCATAAGGAGTGGAGGTCAGGGTAGAGTGGTGGATCACACACGGGACTTTTACATAGGAAACCAAGCTTTTACTGTATGAAACCAATAGTCAATGCTGACTATTTAAAGGAAGTAGTTATTTTAAGTTGAACCATCATCTCTTCCAAGAGAGAGAGAGCAAAAGAGTGTTAGGCTTTTGCCTAATACATTTGTTTGGACCCAAAGATGCAGACCCGAATACAGCAATCAAGTAAAACGAGAATTTATTAACAATAAATAACAACAATAAGCGTACTTGTAAGGAGTGGAGAATAAATAAACTAAAAGCGCGCTCAAAAGGAGTGGGAGAGAACAAAGGGAGCTCTGACAAAGTGGGTTTGAGGCAAGGCACGTGCTGAAGTGGCAGGTAGGCACTGTAACACAGGAGCACATGATTAGTGGCAGTTAAAGGGCAGCTAGCATAAGCAAGCTTCATGAAGAGAGGAGGAACAGAAATGCAGTACTCATGCTAGGAACAACTAGACACAGCCATGGACAGAGAAATAATCCAACACAGTTAGGAGAGGGCTCTCTCTTTAAGTACTGTGCCTAATCAGGAACATGCCCTCTCCTGCCCCAGCTGACTGGGTGCAGGGAGACACGACAGTCTAATGCTATAGCAGCATAACTAGGGGCTGGTCCAGGGCAAGCCTGAGCCAACCCTAACTATAAACTTTATCAAAAAGGAAAGTTTTAAGCCTACTCTTAAATGTAGAGACAGTGTCTGCCTCCCGGACAAAGACTGAAAGATGGAGAGGAGCTTGATAGCTAAATGCTCTGGCTCCTGTTCTGCTTTTGGAGACTTTAGGAACCATAAGTAAGCCTGCATTCTGGGAACGTAGCATTCAAGTGGGTTAATAAGGTACTGTGAGCTCTTCAAGATAAGATGTTGCCTGACCATTTATGGCTTTGTAAGTAAGGGGGAGGATATTAAATTCTATTCTAAACTTTACAGGGAGCCAGTGCAGAGTGGCTAAAATCAGAGAAATCTCTCTTCCCTGTTTTTGTCAGAACACGTGCTGCAGCATTCTAGAGCAACTGGAGAATATTCAGCAATGAATTTGGGCAGCCAAATTAATCCAACCTGGAAGTTATGAATGCATGGACTAGTTTTTCTGCATCATTTTGAGACAAAATATGCCTGATTTTTGCAATGTTACGTAGGTGAAAAAGTCAGTCCTTGAAATTTGTTTTACATGGGAGTGAAAGGACATGTCCTGATCAAAGACAACTCCCAGATTCTTTACAGTGGTGCTGCAGGCCAGCGCAATGCCATCCATAACTGCTATGTCATTAGAAAATGAGTTTCTTAGGTGTTTAGGGCCTAGTACTATAACTTCAGTTTTGTTCGAGTTTAGCATTGGAATTGCAGGTCATCCAGGTCTTTATGTCCTAAAGACACACTTGTAGTCTAATTAACTGATTGTTTTCTTCTGGCTTCATTGATAAATATAGCTGGGTATCATCTGCATAGCTATGAAAATTTATTAAGTGCTTCCTGATAATCTTCCCTAAAGGAAGCTTATACAAGGTGAATAGAATTGGTCCAAGCACAGAACCCTGCGGAACTCGGTAACTGACTTTAGCGGGCACAGAAGTGTCATCATTAACGTGTACAAACAGAGAGCGATCCGAAAAGTAGGATTTGAACCAGCTTAGCATAGTTCGCGTAATGCAAATGAAGTCTTCCAGTCTCTGCAATAGGATACCATGGTCAATGGTGTTGAATGCAGCACTAAGATCTGAAAAGACTAGTAAAGAGACAAGTCCTTTATCTGATGCAATTAGAAGGTCATTTGTAACTTTAACCAGTGCTGTCTCTGTGCTATGATACAGTCTAAATGCTGACTGGAAATCCTCAAATAAACTATTACTGTGTAGAAATTCGCACAGCTGATTAGCAATAGGCTAGTTGCATGTAGAAACGTAACTTCCGTTGAAATCTCAGGACGCATGTTTACTTCCGGCGCCCATAGAGTGCGATGCTAACTGCGATGCTAGTCTTTCTGTTGTCACGTCGATGTTGTTATGTTTCCTCGTGTTTGTATTTGTTTTTAGTTTTAGTTTATTTTTCGTTTACGATGACGTGTAGACAGACAAAAGTTACACTCCAGAAACGTGTTGATAGTACAGCCAGCCACCACTGTTGTGTACCCTTATGCACAGCGTTGGCTAGGTGTAACTCCTATCTCAGCTTCCACACCTTCCCAAAAGATAAGGAGTGATGATTTAATGACTGATGACGACCCACAATCACAATACCCTGACCATGACTACTGTGCCACTGCTGAGCCTGCTGCGCTGGATCTGTCTCTCCAAGTCAACGACGAACTACATGCAGAAATAGCATGGCTCCGACAAAAAATCGAAGACAGCAGCAAGTTTTGTTTGGAGTGTTTTTCTGCGTCAGATGATGACATTCGATTCTATACAAGATAAATAACCATGTTTGACTTTGTTGACAAGATCATTGAGGTACAACCTACTACTACAAAGGTGGTCAAGCTCTAAGTCTGGGTAAGTTAACAGACAGTTATAAACTTGATAGCAGAAGAGCCCGGGGCTTAATTCTCTTAGCTAAATAAATGCCATTGGGCTCATCTCTACTATCAGATTTACATCAATCTCTGGGTTGACTTACCCAGACTTAGATCTTAACCACCTTTGTAGTATATCCCACATTTGACATGCCACTATCTGCCGTTGTTTACAAATTAGATTTGATGGTAATGTTTTTACATAATTTCCACCCACATTTTGCATCTTTAATGCTATGGCCCTTTTCTGGTGCCTCAAATATAGATTTGAATAAAGTAATTAATGTTACCTAATGTCTTACAGATTTTTGCCAGTCACACCCACCTGATGGCCTTTTGGAAACAAGTAGAGCCAGCCACCCACAACATTGTATCGGTGACAAGAGCATGGAGTGTTGCAGCTAGTCAGGTCCCTCACACTGCAAGTGCAACGGTGAATATTTTCCTGTTGTCTCTACTAAGCATATAACAACCAGCATTTTCAGATTGATCCTTATGTCAAGTTAAGTTAGGCTAGTCAAAATAGCATCTTGAGGCTACACTGCTCAGCCATATATAACGGTGGTAAGGCTGTCAGGGCTGAGGGCGAGGCTGTAGAATTTTATTTATTTCCTTAACAAAGTAAAACAAAATCATGCCATCAGGCACAGGAGTACATCTCTTTCGCCATCTACACAGCAAAATAAAATACTTGGCGGGTCCCCCCCATTTGCTGTAAAAACAGCATACACTGTGTGCTCTTCACTTTTATATCAGAGCCAGCATTAACAAATTCTGCAATTTGAGCAGATCCAACAGACCAGATACCAATACGTTGGCTCATATTGCTCAAGTTGTCAATGCAGGTTCTGGTAAAAAGGTGAAAGAATGCACACTGCATGCTCCTTTGGCAGCAGAATGGGTGACCCACCCCTTATTAGGCAGGTGGTCATAATGATATGGCTGGTTGGTGTACGGTAATAATGAACAGTTTTTTTCCCTCAGATTCTTCAACCCATTGATGAGTTTTTCCTTTTTATGAATTACTTGTCATTGGGTCTGATGCAGAGGGATTTGGCACACCGTTTCAAAGTCCACCAATCCACTGTAAGCTGCATCATCAACACATGGGCTAATTTCCTTTATACTGTGCTAGGGGCTGTGGGTATTTGGTTGGATGAGGAGACAGTGAGAGCTCACCTGCCAGAGGTGTTTAAGGATTACTCCGACACTCAGATCATTCTAGACTGTACAGAGCTACGTTATCAAACACCAAATTCTCTTCTACTTCAGAGTGAGGTGTTCTCATCACACTGTACATTCAAAGAATTGATTGGGATGGCCCCTCACGGAGCAGTGACATTCGTGTCGTCTCTCTATGAAGGTGCCATCAGTGACAAGGAGATTCTGAAGCAGTCGGGTATTGTGCCTCTCCTAAACCCAGCTCTGGCCATTATGGCTGACAAGTGTTTCCTTGTGGAAGACTGTGTGCCCTGCAAAGTCCACATACCGTCCTTCTTATCTAAGAGAGCACAACTGTCTGGGCCAGAGGTTACAAAGACTCAGTCTATTGCCAGACTTAGAGTCCACGTGGAACGTCTCATTCGCAGGGTGAAGGAGCATAAAATGTTCAGTACAGTAATCCCCCTTTCACTCACGGGCAGCATCAATCAACTTTACACACTTTACTTTAGGACCTGTGCAACTATGGAAAAAATAGGCTGTGATGTCAATGTATGTAATTGATTGCATGTCATTTCTTTTTACTTTTTAACACATAAAAACACAGAATAAAATGTGTCACATACAAATACAAATACAATATGAAATACAGTTGAAAGAATAAATTTGTAAAAAAAAAAAAAAAACAACAACATTGATTGTGTCATCATTTTTGTCTTTGATTACATGCACATGGAGAGGTATTTGGGCATGTAAGTGTTAAAGAAAAACAAATCACACTTTTGTTTTATCTCCCTTAGCACAGCACTATCTCTATAAATGCGTTCAACAAACATGTTATCATGGGCACAGACAACGAAATCACACCACTGCATACCAGTAACGAGCAACTGTCCCTGGACTTGCCAATAGTAGCAGTGGCTCTCTTTCAGTTTGTGTTCTCCATGGTCAACTCTAAGATATTTGCAATCAACATAACTTGGAGCATTTGGGCATTTCATTTCAATAAGACCAAATGATGGTCGCTCAAGTGGATCGAACACAAGCCCATCAGGCGATGCACCTAGCCAAGGTGCATCTGGATGCACAACAGGCCCACACTTGGTCAGGCTCAGGATTTTTAGAACCACGTAGTCCTTTAAGGCACCCGCCTCCATTTCTGTTCCCCTTTTCATGAGTGCAGTCTTGTCTTGTCCCTCTAATCATCCTCTCAGCCAGGTTTTGTGCTGTACTTGAACCTCTTACGTGGCTTACCTCCCTGAAATGTGAAGCAGTCACCCTCTCCTTCCTCAGCGAATGCCACTCAGGTGTTGCACTTTGGTTTCTGGTTGCCTCCTCAATCATATGGCATTGTGTCAAGGTCACAGACAGGGAGCTTAGATGCAGGTGTTGTTGGTGTGTAGGCACAAATGAACACTCAGCGGGTTGCAGATGGTAACCCTCAAGTGGCACTCTAGGGAATGGAGGTGTATCTTCATGGATGACAACACTGTCGGCTGGAGGTGGAGGGTGTTGATAAGACAGCACACTGCCAGCTTGCACCTTGCCAAAGATGGAATCGACAAGTGGCTTGTCAGCTGAAATGTTCATTTGGCAGATGAGGGGGACATATTCTGCTGTTATTTCAGCGTAGGCAGGTCCTGGGTTGAGAGTGGAAGGGGCTGGGAGATCACCACTATAGCCCTTGTAAAGTTTAGATCCGAAATAACATCAAGCAGTCAATAACATGCATTTTTACAACACATTGTAGTCCGATAAACATCAAAACAGTCTGTGAATCATGTAATGTCATCTAAAATATACAGGTAATGAGTCAGGTAATGAATACATTTTTTCTTACAACACATTGTAGTCTGCCTATTACATCATCTATTACACACCTAATTCCACTGGCTGTGGTAGCACCTGGTTTGGCCTTTCTGACAACCATGGTGTCAACGGGTCCTGGCTTTATTCCCTATTTATGTGAAAGGTGATGTTAGGAGGAAAGGTACTGGTAAAGTGTCATTCAAGTGTTAGACTAGGTATTTAAATGATACAAACCATTGTTCGTGGTTTATGCCACTTCTGCTCAGTTTGTGTGCAGGCAAGGACAGGAGGTACAACAGACATTCCACTGTGAGAGTAATGGGCTGTCTGATATAATAAAGCAACCAAGTGGTTGCACATTCCACATCCAGCCACACAGGAACAGTGGCTGTTGACCAGAACAACTGGCTGTGAGTCACGTAACATCACCTGAAATACATAGAGGTGAAGTTGAATGGATTTTGAAAAGATAGCCTAACAAGCAACAGCAATAGGAGCAAAACTAGAGGAGAGGAGTTGGCGAGAAGCAGGGTACAATGTTGCAGACCAGGGGTTATAAGCATAGTTGCTTATAACAACTTAGGGCTACGAAGGTTTTGGGAAACGCTACCCTGATTTGAGTTAGAACATGCAGTTTGAAGAATAGCTGAGTGAGTGGAATATAACCTGCGTTTGCAGCCATAACGTTAGGTAAAAGCACAACTTCTCAAAATGTTATGAAGTGTGAAACTCCCATTTGTTTACTACAGCCCACACCAAGCTAATTTCCACACAGCTACTCTGTGTCTGCATTTGGCTACCAACTTTTTTTGAAGCAAAGCTTGAACAGTAAAAGAAGTAAAACCAAGGATAGAACTTGTGTTGAACAAACCTTTGAAACATGATCAATAAAACTTTGAACGTGACACGAAACAGAACTTTGAACAATGTCATTTTAACTAGTCCTACTCTTAGCTGGTGTGGTGCCTCTGCTTTCTTCATTGAGCGGTAGCAGTGAGCTCTCACTGTGAGTTCCTATTTTTTCCTGAGACTTTAGTTAAAAACACAAACATTAAAATAGTGACATTTCTAGCATCACACTTTCTAACACATGAAGTTAACGTGAAGCAGGACATATGACAGCCACAGCTTGCTCAGGCTAGCAAGAATACGCGTTAGCAACTTACCTTCAAAATCACACAGATACGACGACACATAAAACTTGAAACCTTTTTCAAGTTTAGAACTAGGCGTCTTGCTGGCCGCTCGGACGATCCGACGTACGTCATTAATGCTGACTTTTGGTAGCTCTAACAGGCACCGGGTAAATTTCATCTCAGCCTCTGCCATGATGAGCTGCTGTTCACTTACGCACTCTGAACGCCGACTGGAAATATCATAACATCCTTAACTGAACCCGGAACTGTGATGTGCATAGAGGCTATTGCTTTCTCAAGAGTTTTTGAGAGAAAGGGAAGGTTGGATATTGGTCTATAGTTGGCTAAAACCCCTGGATCCAGAGTCGGCTTTTTAAGTGCAGGTTTTATTACAGCTACTTTAAAGGACAGTGGTACATAGCCTGTTGATAAAGACAGATTGATCATGTCTAAGTGGAAAAGTCAATTGAAGGTAAATCTTCTTTAAGCAGTTTAGTTGGGATGGGGTCTAGAATACAGGTTGATGATTTTGATGACAAAATTATTGAAACCAGTTGGTGAAGGTCGGCAGGTGAAAAACGACAGATGAAAAACAGTCTGAAACTAAACAGGTTTAATAACAAATTCTACGGTTTCTGAGTTTGAAGACAAATCAGTACTTGTTGATGGCATGAGGTGATGATTCTGTCTGTACTAGTAAGAATTTTATCATTAAAGTCATGACTGTTCAGAGCTATAGGAATACATGGTTCAACAGAATTATGGCTCTCTGTCAGCCTGGCTACAGTGCTGAAGAGAAACCTGGGATTATTCTTATTTTCCTTGATTAGCGCAGGAGGGCTTTCCAGTTTAAGACTGTCTTGCCAGGTGAACAAAAATTCTTCCAAATTGGTAGAATACCATTTCCTTTCTATTTTTCATGAAGTTTGCTTTAATTTGCGGGTTTCAGGGGTATACCTTCTCTGTTTTATTATCTTCTTTTTTTAGGGAGGCAACAGAGTCAAGTGTCATACGCAATGAACCTGTAGCACTATCAATCAGGTAGCAAATTTGGGAGGGACTAAGGTTAGAGTAGGAGTCCTCTGTCGTATTGAGACATGGCATTGAATTAAATGCTGATAGGATCATGTCCATAAATTTAGCTACAGCACTATCAGACAGGAGTCTGGCATAGGAATATTTGCCTACTGGCGGGTAGTCTGATAATATATTCAAAAGTTATTAAATGATGGTCCGATGAAAGAGGATTCTGTAAGGAGACTATTAAGTCTTTAATTTCAAAGCCATATGTCAGAACAAGGTCGAGGGTGTGGTTAAAACAGTGAGTCGGTTCATGTACATTCTGACGGAAGCCAACTGAGTCTAATACTGAGAATAACACAGTGCTAAGGCTGTCATTATCAATGTCAACATGTACATTCAAGTCACCTACAATAATTACCTTATCAGTTTTAAGGACTAAACCTGATAAAAACTCAGAGAACTCAGATATAATTTCGGAATAAGGACCAGGAAAGTGGTACACTATGACAAATAAACTGGCTGCACTGTTTTCCATTTTACATGTGAAATAGTAAGAACAAGGCTTTCAAATGAGATGTATTTGAGTTTAGGTTTAGGGTTGATTAAAAGGCTTGATACAAAAATGACTGCAACTCCACCTCCTTGGCCGCTGCCTCGACGAATGTGAGTATTAATATGGCTCGGAGGAGTAGCTTCATTTAGGCTAACATATTCTTCATGACACAGTCAGGTTTCAGTCAGACAAAATAAATCAATATTATGGTCTAATATTAACTTATTTACTAAAACAGCTTTAGAGGACAGAGATCTGATGTTAAGGAGTCCACATTTATTTCTCCTATCTTGTTGTACTATTGTAGTGGTTTTAATTTTTATTAAATTTTTAGGTTTAGCTCTGTACTTTTGGTTTACTTAGTTTATGTGGTCAGGGTGAAGACATGAGCTGTGTCCCAATTCAGGGGCTGCATCCTTCGGAGGATGGATTTGAAGGCCGCTTACGTCACAACGCTGCGCGAAGGCTGTCCCAATTCGTCCAAATTCGAAGGATCCTCCAAATGCAGCCGACAAATGCGCCCTCCTTTTCCCTGTATTTGGAGGATGCGTCGCTATTATCCTTCACGGCCTCCCATATCCCAAGAGGCTTTGCGCACCGATTTTTTTTTTTTAATAATGGCGACCTGTTGATATGAGGAGCTCAGTTAACAGTTAGCCTTATTAAAACTCCTCACTTACAAATGTTACAAGCTCGCATGTCAACTAATATCTTATTTTGGGTGAATACTCGATTCTGATTGGCTGCAGGGTCTCCGTTAAAAAGAGTTGTAGGACAACTATAAAAAAAGTTCCGGTCAAATAGCCTGATTGTTCTAAATTATTGCGCTGGCTCAAACGCTAGTTGGTAACCGTGGCAACAGAAACTCAGAACATACCTTATTTCACAGTTTATTTATCACAACAGCAAGACAGTAGACAACATGAGTGATTTTATAGTTTCCTTTAACCACATTTAATGATCAGAGTGAATGGTGGATAATATTTCTTGTAATAAAAATGATTTAGGAAACTATCTGTGGACTTTGAGTCTTTGAAACAAAATTTGGCATCATCCTCTGGACACACACAAGCGGTAAGAGGTGCACTTGCCCTCTGAAATGATACTTTGTATCACGTAACATAACGTTAAGCAATCATGTCACTTCCCTCCTCTGATTAGGTCTAATATAACAGTTGCGCCGACCGAGCTGCAGGTTCTGTGGCCAGAGCCGGTTACCTTGGCAACGCGTCACAACGAGCGATATTAAATAGTCCACTCAGCCGCCTCTTGTTAAAAACGTACGATGTTAACGGTAAAAAAAAAAAAAAAAAAAAAAAAATTAACGTATTAATAATTGATTTAATATTTATTTCTTTCGTAAGTGACCATGGTATAAGCGGGATAACGCCCTTCGAGGCGTCCATTATCAGAAATGAATGGACGACGCGGAGGCGTGAACCGTCCAACGCGAAGTAGTGAAGATATTCACATCAGGTGAATTTGTAAGTTGTATAATAGGCTACATTTCGCGCCTCTTACAAGCGATAGGAGCTGTACGGGCACATCTCTGCACCCCGTACGTGTGTTTTCCCGGGTTAGGAGGGAAGAAGTTATGACGTCGTGACGCAATCAGGACACGCTCCGAAGGCTAGACCGTCCCATTTACCGATAGTTGATGCGGCCGACGGAGGATCCTCCGCAGGACCCAGCCTACAGAGACCGCGTAGGCTGGGTCCTCCGAAGGATGCAGCCCCTGAATTGGGACACACCTATGGTCTCTAGGGAGTGTTGGGTGGGTAACTACTCTAATGGAAGCGCAGAGAAGCATGTAGGACTGCAGCTCTGCCTCCTGGTCTCAACTCTGAGTTGTCAGGGGTTAGGTTCATAAATAGGGGTTAAGTTTAATATAGTCAGTGAGATTTTGTTGTTATGACTGTGGTCTCGGGTCATTGTGTTTCCCTGATACTGTGTCTTTTCCTCCAATCTCACTCAGCAGGTTGGAGTGGTAGAGAGAGGCGGGGCCGAGTTGCTCTGGGAGCGAGCTTCATGATACACACCTAAATTTCATCAGTTAATCAGCTCGGCTTCTTAAGGCACCTCATGCTCGTCTCCTGTGCCGGACTATTCCCTTTGTTCTCTGTCGCATGCAGCTTGCTGCCGTATACTCTCTTGTCTTTAGTCCCACTCCTGCTGCCTCCAGAGTTCTCTTGAACTGTTGTATTTCACTGTGAGTTTTCATAGTCGCCTTTTGTTCTGCATTATCTAATAGTAGTTTTTTCCCAGTCGTCTGGTGATTTTGAATTTTCATTACTTTGCTACTTCGTAACTGCTCTTCTGATTGTCTTTGTTTTGGTACATTTTCCCATTGTGGAGATTTTCTGATCTTCTCGCTCATATGCATTTTTCCCTGGTTCAGGTGATTTTTGGTTTGTACTTTTGATCAATAAATCCTGGTTTTCTTGTCTCTGCAACTGGGTCCTGGCCTTCCTTAGCTCAAACCGTAACATTTGTCTTAATAAGCAAGTAGCCTTCCAGAGAGAAGTTCCCAACTACAAACCAGGTCAGAGAGTTTGGTCGTCTTCCGAAGACATCTCTTTAAAGACTGAGTCTAAGAAACTCTCCCCCTGGTTTTTAGCCCGGTTACAGTGGACTGCTCGTATGAGAATCCATCCTGTTTTCCATGTCTCCCAGCTCAAACTTGCCTCCAGTAGCTAGTTGTGCCCTCTGGCCAGACCCCTACCTCTCTCCTGGATCATCAATAGTCAACCTGCCTACACTGTCTCGCGTCTCATGGATGTATGCTGCCATGGTAGAGGACTCCAATACCTGGGACGGTTTTGGTCATGAAGAAAGGTTATGGGTGCCCTTCTCTCGGATCCTTCACAATGACTTGGCAGGGGTAAGTGTTGGGATCTGCAGTTTCCTCTCCTTTTTGTCCTGTTGTGCCTTTGTATCCCTCCCATCTGTCTCCTGTATGTATCTCCCCTGTCTGTCGTGTGTTTGTCTAACTGCAGGACGTGGCTTCCAGGTCTGGTTTGGCCTGCTCCTCTCCTGAGCACACACCTGACACCAGTCATTCAATCAAGACCCACCTTCTGCAGCAGTGTGCAAGCACCAGCCTTTCCTTCTCCCAGTATTAATCGAACCGTCTGTTCATTGTCGTGGTAACAACAGAGACTCAAGAGATCTTGCTCAAGTGCCTGACTTGTGCTCCAGTCTAAGCTCTGTCCGTTTGTGTCATGAGTAATCTGGAACTGGACTCTCCTCCTGCCTGTTCACTTTCTGTCGACTCATCAGCTTCAGTGTGCGGATCTGTAGACTCATCGAGGGCACATTTTTTTGAACCTTCAGTAAACCACTGCCTTTTCTTTACATACTCCTGTCTTCAGACATAGCTATGCCTTAATATGGGCCGAGACAACATAGAGAAAGCTGTATATGTACCTACAGATTGCTATGGCTTGCATAGGACTGAGGCATCATTTACATAGGGACAGTGATGGCTGCAATTATCTCCAGCTCTGTCACCTCACTCTCTGCAATTTTCTGTGCAAAAGACTAAGTATACGCCTGAAAGCTACAGTGTATGTCTACCTCAAAAGCTGCCCAGCAGGCCCCCATGCCAAAGCTGCACCCCACATGCACAAACTGGCTCAAACCTCTGTGAGAATGACACAGAGAGAGAAAGAGCATAAGATGTGGAAGGTCTGCAGGAGATAAGGATGGAAGGAGGAGCAAGGGAGGAAAAACAAGTGAGGAGCAGAGAGGCTATGATTGAAGCCAGCATGTAACCAGTAATTACAATGTTCCCTAACTCATTCTCTCCATCTTTGTCTCACTCTCAGAGCCATTCACATTTTTCTGTCTTACATGACTATGTGCTCAAGGTTAATAAGAATTTGGGGCGACTGGCGAAACACATGACACATACAGAGTCTTCTAAGGACTTGAAAAGTACTAACACAGTGTGATGGTATTAGTCATAGACGCTGTGGCATTTTATTTACATTTTTTAGGACATTTATTTTTATAACTCTATTTCCAATAAAGTTGGGACACTGTATAAAATGTAAATAGAAACAGAATGTGATCATTTGCAAAACACTGAAACAACTGAACAAAACACTGTTTTTTGAAAATTATATCCTCATTCAAAATTGATTAAAATAAGATTGAGTCATATTTACCACTCTGAAGAGGCGATGGCCTCTTCTTTTAACAACACTCTTAAGACATTTGGGAACTGAGGAGACCAATTTGAAAGAGCAATGTTCTCCCAGTCTTACTTGATAAACGATTTCAGCTGCTCAACAGTTCGCAGTCTTCTTCGGGACTGCAGACAGGCCAGTTTAGCACCCCCGACTCTTTTAGTATGCAGTTGTAATATGTGCAGAATGTAGTTTGGCATTGTCATATAAGTAAGGCCCTGGCTGAGAAAGACATTGGCTACATGGCAGCATATGATGCTCCAAAACCAGCATTAATTGTGCCTTCACAAATGTGCAAGTTACTCATGCCACGTTCACTAATTTACCCCAATACCATCATAGATGCTGGTTTTTGAACTGTGTGCTCATAACAAGCTAGATAGTCCCTCTCCTCCTCCCTGGATGATGTGGCCTCCATGATTTCCAAAAAGAAGTTCAAATTTTAATTCTTCAGACCACAGGACAGTTTTCCACTTCGCCTAAGTCCATCTTGAATGAGCTCATAACCAGAGACAGTGGTGTTTCTCTATCTTGTTTATATACAGTTTCCTCTTTGCATGGTTGAGATTCAACTTGCATTTGTGCATGCAACAACAAACTGTGCTCACAGACAATGGTTTTTGCAAGTGTTCCTGATGTCCAATACAGAATCTTGTCCGTTTTCAATGCAGTGCCATCTGATGGCCTGAAGATCACAGGTATCCAATATTGGTTTTTGGCCTTGTCTGTTGTGTACAGAGATTTCTTCAGATTCTCTGAATCTTTTAATGACATTATGTACTGTATACAATGAAATCTCCCAAATTGTTTGCAATTTTATGTTGAGAAACATTATTCTTAAATTATTGCACTATTTGTCAGCACAGTCACAGTCAGTCACAGAATGGTGAACCCCTCCCCCATCTTTACTTCAGACAGACTCTCTCTGGGATGCTCTTTTTACACCCAAGCATGTTACTAATCTGTTGCCAGTTAACCTAATTAATTGTGATGTAATATCACTCACAGTAATTGACCAACATAAAATGTTTATACATCTCTGCAGTTCCCTGCATAAACCCTCAGTACTCTACTGGAACAGAACAGGAGATAGAACTTAGCCGTTAGCGAGTGAACACAGCATTAGCAGCAACATTGTACATTTAGGAGCTAAAAAGCCGCCTAATTCTCAGAGGAACTGGTGGAGACAAAAACAGAGCTGAAAAGAGACTAAATATTGGACTTATCTGTCATGTGGCCAGAAATACAACTCCAAATAAATATTGCTATGTGTCTAAGATTGTGCAGGTTAACTATTATCCACTATTTCACTAAAAATATTCCACGACCCGAATTCATCTTAAACTAAGTTAAAGGTATTCTATGGAGATGTCTGTCTTTGTTGGTGGATTGCTAAATTTCTTGGTGTATTAAGGCCAACAGTCATTCTGTTCAAAGGTGTAAAATCTCTAGCAGTATATGCATTGGCTTCTTCATTCCTCTTCACCCTCTGTACGGCTGACTTTTCCCACCTGTCACCCACCTGCCACCTGCAGAAGTTCTCTGATGACTCTTCAAACTTCAAACTTTATTTATTTATATGGCACTTTTCATACTTAAAAAGCTACACAAAGTGCCTCACAGAGGCTAGAAACAACAAAGCAGAAAACCCAGCCCTCCTGCCCCCATAACTACATACAGACACACACGCACACACACGCATGCACACACACACCCACACACACACCCATATGGACATGATAAGGAATAAGCCACCTTTGGGGGCCATCCACACTGAGAGGGCCCCCGACTCATGACCGAGGAGCGCCGCCCGAGACCACCCCGACCCAGGCAGACAGGAGGCCCCACACCAAGGTGCAGAGGCCTCCAGTCATCCAGGCCAGAGCCGTCCCCTCAGCAGCGCCCCCATCAGTAGACCAGGAGCAGCTTCCAGTGTGGGGGGCCCCCATGAGGAAACACTTGACCTAAAAACCAAGGGCCCCAATGAGGAAACACTGGAGCTAAAAACCAAGGGACTAAGACATAAACATAAAATAAAATAAAATGAGTAAATGAAATAAATAGCAATTAAACATGTCGTTAAAACATGCAACTAAAATAAGATACAAACAAAGATAAATATGCTAAGAAGCGTGATTAAAGGAATAAGATAAATCTAACAAATCAATTGAAAGCCTGATTAAAATGGTGGGTCTCGAGCCTCTTTTTAAAAACATTCATTCAACATAAAAACAGTCTCTGCGGCACTGAGGCTCTCTGGCAGGCTGTTCCATAATCGGGGTCCAAAATAACTAAAAGCTGCCTCCCTGTGTGTTTTAGTTCTTACTTTTGGTATGGTTAAGAGGCCAGTACCAGAGGACCTCAGGGTCTGCGAGGGTTGGTAGGGTAAAAGTAGGTCAGATAAATAAGAAGGCCCAAGACCGTTAAGACATTTAAAAACTAATAAAAGAACCTTAAAATCTATCCTGAAATGCACGGGGAGCCAATGCAGCGATTTTAAAACTGGTGCAATGTGCTCCCGCCCTCTGGTCCTCGTCAGCACTCGTGCGGCTGAATTCTGTAGTAATTGAAGATTGGAGATATTCTTTTTGGGAAGACCAGAGAGCAGGGCATTACATTAATCTAAGCGACAGGAGATAAAAGCATGCATCAGCACCTCCGTGCTGCCATTGTCGGCCTCATCTCAGATGGGGACGACAGGTCATACAGAGGACTCATCCGGGATTTTGCGGACTGGTGCCAGCAGAACCACCTCCTGATTAATAAGGGTAAAACCAAGGAGCTGGTTGTGGACTTCCGTCGGCACCCGTACTCTTCACCATCACCAGTGAACATCCAGGGAAGGGACATTTGAGATGGTGACATCTTATAAGTACCTGGGTGTTAATCTGAACAACAAACTAGACTGGACTCATAACACCACTGCACTTTACACAAAAGGACAGAGCAAACTATCTGCTCAGGAGGCTGAGGTCTTTTGGGCTGCGTAGGGCACTCCTGGGGACCTTCTATGACTCTGTTGTGGCCTCTGCCATTTTCAATGTTGTAGTCTGCTGGGGGAGCAGCATCACAACAGCTGACAGGAAGAGGCTGGACAAACTCATAAGGAAGGCCAGCTCTGTCCTGGGATGCCCTCTGGAACTGGTGGAGGAGGTGGGGGGGAGGAGGATGACAGCCAAGCTGTCCTCCATGACAGACAATGACTCCCACCCCCTCCAATACACACTCACTGCACTGAGGAGCAGATTCAGAATGACATTAGCTTTCATTTGAAGCCATATTTCTGGTCACCTTTCAAAGGTAAGTCCAAGAATTATTCTGTTTTGGTCTTTGCCAACTTTTAAAACGTATTCAGGTCTTCCAGTTGCTAAATGCTTCATTTTGACAAGCCTGTCTAGTACTGGGCATGTATCATACAGTAGTTTTATTTCAGGTTTTCTTTTTTTTTCCGATATCAGCTGACTGCTACTGCTCAAGAGTAGATGTCAGAATCTGCTCACCTGTAAGTCCCTGGTGTTTTCCTTTTCCCCTTTTCCCTTCGTGTTATTTGTCTGTCTGTCTTTTCCCTTGTCTGTCTGAGGCTGGGCATGGCCTCCTACTCTCTCTGCTGAGTCCCGCCCAATCACCTGCACACCTGCTGCACATCAGGCTCATCAGACCAGCAATATTTAAGTCTGGCTTTCTTCAGTGCTGGTTGCCAGTTTATCCTGATCCCTCCTGTGTCAAACATTTCCCTCTGTGTGAGTATTGCTTAGACAACATTGTTCAGAGTTTTTCTAGTCAATCTCAGAACTGTGCTTATGTTGGATTTATTTATTATTTATTTTTTTTTGCTTTTGGGCTGTGTCTTAAATGTTGTCTTTCTTTCAGTGCCTTCCAGCCGTGTCCAGTGTCTCGCTCTGCCTCTACCCCTACAATTGTGTTTTCCACCCATTATGAGTGTGCCTTATGTTAAACAAATTGTGTAAGAAATTTTGTTCATTTCATTCTGTCTACCAGTCTGCATTTTTGAGTCCCATAAACTTTTCAAAGGCGTAGCCTTAACAGTAGAACTTGTGGGCTGCAGAACAATGAACTAAAGAAGACTACAAAGATTTGTAGAGCTGCAGCGTGATTATTCTTTGTAATTACTGTGGTCAACCCTTGCCACATTACACGTTGTCATTTAATTAATTGTTCATATAGAAAATATTGATCAGGGGAGCTTTAAGACGCAAGGTAGCTTTGAGAGTTTATTTTTATTTTTTGTCTCCCTGCCGCCATGCGTGATTTCTATCATTTTTTCCTCTCTCATCATTCTTTTCTCTCTTCCACTGTATTGCTCATTGTCTTATTTTTCTGCTTTGCTTGATTCACCTCTCCCTCCGTGTTGCTCTCTCTATCACACACACACACACACACGCACACATACATACACAGGCTCTGTCTATGTGGCTGTTCAACACGAGTGCGTCCTTTCTGCCCTCCTTCTCTCCTCCCACTTGTTCACCCCAATCTCCATCTCTCCCCTGCCTCTCACTCATTTTTATTACTGTCACAGGATCCTTTCTCTCACTCTCTCGATACCTCTTTCTCTCTCACTGTCTCTGTGTTTATGAGCAGAACTATATTGAGAACGTCTGGCTGGCAGACACAGAAGAGGGGGCGAGAGTGCATGATGAGGGTAGAAGAGAGAGGGAGTCTATCAGAGGCAATAAAGAGAGACCCAAATAGAATAAATAGGCAAATAGCAGGTTTCAGACTTGCAAGAAATCTTACAAAAACAGGCGACTTAGCACAGAAAATAGTCATCAAAATGTTGAAAGTGTTGTGCCCTTAAAAAGGGGAATAGTAGTGAGAGAGGAGCAAGAAAACAAATCGCAGCTCTGTCGTTCACTCGCTTGTATTGCATTATTTCTCACCGAATACGTATACAACTTATTTGTTTTTAACCACAAATACATTTAGCAAACTCAATAACAGTATCACGTATACCAGGAGAAATATACATTTTTAAAACTTTTTAACTTCTCCTAAAATATTTAAATCATCTTTTTAAAACTAAATTATTACATGACTTATGAAATGTTTTTAGTCAATGAACTTATTTCTATTGTCACATGAACTATTCCATAAAATAAATGATTTTATCTTGCTTTACAAACAATAACAACATCTACAAACATTAATGTAATGTAACAGCAGCTAGCTTAAACAACAAGACCGTGAGGGTAGCAGTCCAATATGGCCGCGCCGCCATGTCCGCGCCGCCATGGCCGCGGTCTCCAGCTTATACATTGTGAAGAAACTCTTTCAACAATAAACCAGTACAAAACGTATCATTCCTTTCAGCTAACACACATAGTAACAGAGTAAAATATTACTAACGCGTTTTATAAACTTATAAAGTGCTTTGTGTACGGTAATTACCTTAAAAAGGGGAATAGTAGTGAGAGAGGAGCAAGAAAACAAACCGCAGCTCTGTCGTTCACTCGCTTGTATTGCATGAGGAAGCAGAGCGCGCCTCCCTCTACCGGAGCCCCGAGGCATTACCAACAGATCACTGAGCAATCGATCTACCTGCACAAGGCTCTAAGGCACTACCAACAGAGCACAGAATAATCAACCTACTAATATGAGGTTCTGCATCACTTTGTTCGTCTATTACTTGTTTGACTAGCTGCATACATTAATAGATAAAACATAACACTAACAATAACAAAGAGAAATGAAATTAACCTTTTTTGAAATGAACTATTTCACCTAGTGAATAATAAATCTCAGATTAATTACTTTTTTGTTTGTTTGGTCACATATTAACCTGTCACATACTCCCCCTCAGAAGAGATGTTGTCCCCAACATCCTAACCTCTGACCTCTAGTGCGAGTAAGATGTTTTCCATCAATAAGTGCACAATTCACCATATTAGGGTAAGTCTACTACTGCATTTCCCCTCTTATAGTGCAATATTACAGACTGGAACTCTTTTCATACATTCTGTCACACATGAGTAAATACTCAGTCTGTTTGTTTTCTGTCTCAGTCTCTCTTAACCTACAGTGTCCATATACTTGCACATGTTTCTGAAACAGTTCTTTCACAGTCCATTACTGCTTTATTAACAGTCTTGTTTGTGCAGTATGCTTGACTCAGCAATATTCTCCTTTAACACAGGTCCATTTTATGTTAAACAGTCCATGTAGATTTGGACACTGTGTTCAACAGTCCATGTGCGTACACAGTGGTACACAATGTTCCTACTGTGCATATCTCTGGTGCTGAAAGTGGTGTGGCTGCACAGTGTATGTCCATGGCACCCTGTAGTTGTTGTACTGTTGTCGTGTTCTCAGGTTGTAACAGGCTGGTGAACCGAGCCTATCATATGTGAAGATCTTGGGCCGTCTATGTTGTCGCCTAGGCCGCTGGAGCTCCTCAGCGCTGGGGACACTTGGCACAGGTGAAGGAGCGGCAGCTTCAACAGGCAGATCCTCAATATGGTTGTCCTCCAGCTCTGGTAAATTCTCCTCCTGATCTGTCAGTTCTTGTTCGTTCTCTTGCTCAAGCATGTTTTCCTCAGGCTGGATGCATTCAGGTTCTTGAGGTGCGGTGGTACACACAGGATTTACTGTCTCAGGTGAGCACGATCCAGGCTGCTGCTGAGGTGGCGCTGGCGCTAGGTAATACTCATCATCATCGTCGTCGTCCTCCTCCTCCTCAGACTTTTTCGCTTCCTGAGCTTCCATCACACTTCTTTTCTTTGCTCGTGGCTGTACTGAAGTTTCCAGTGGCAGATGGTCACATGGGAGGAGAAGATTACGATGTAAAATCCTGGATCTCCCTTTCCCTTTCTCAGGCCTGAGCTCATACACAGGAATATCTTTACTCACTTGGCGCACAACTGTGTGGACAGTGTCCTCCCAGTAATTTCTCAGTTTACCTGGGCCGCCACGAGGTGTCAGGTTCCTGACTAAAACACGATCGCCAGGCTGTAACACACTGTAATTTACTGTCATAATGTCTCTTACTTCTCATGGCAGCCTTGTGAGCATTTTCTCGTGTGATCTCATATGCTTCTTCCATGCCCTGTTTCCACTTTTCCATGTAGGTGTGGTGATTACCATCTCCTTGTCCTGGGGTCAAGTTGAACAACATGTCAACTGGCAAACGTGGGGAGCGCCCAAACAACAAGTGGAAAGGGGAGAAACCTGTAACTTCAGACCGAGTACAGTTATATGCATAAATCAGTTTGTTCAGTGAGTCTTTCCAATTTGTCTTTTGTCTCTCTGTGAGTGTCTTTAACATCTGGAGTAGAGTCCGGTTAAACCTTTCAACCTGCCCGTTCCCTTGGGGGTGGTAGGGAGTAGTTCTGGAACCAGTAACTCCACAGTATTCTTTCAGTTGTTTGAACAGTTGATTTTCAAATTCACCACCCTGATCATGATGGATTCTTGTTGGGAAGCCAAATCTCAGTGCATAGTCGTTAAAGATTTTGTCTGCAGCTGTTTTACCTGATTTGGAGGTTGTGGCATAAACCTGGGCAAAACGTGTAAAATGATCAATGATAACAAGAATATATTCATAGCCACCCTTGCATTTGTCAAGGTGCAAGAAATCAACAGATACAAGTTCAAACGGCTGGGTGGTCACAATGTTCGTTAGTGGTGCTCTTGTCACATGGCTTGGCTGTTTGTGTTTCAGGCATACACATTTCTTCGTGACATAGTCCTCGATCTCTCGTTGCATATAGGGCCAGTAAAACCGGTCCCGAATCAGTGATGTAGTCCTGTCTACTCCCTGATGGCCCATATTATCATGGAGTTCCTTCAACACTGCACTTTTATGTTTTTCTGGGAGCAGCAACTGGTTTTTGCTCACTGTTTTCCTGTACATTACTCCACTTTCATTCATCTCAAGCTTGTCCCACTCCCTAAGGAGACATGTGACCTGTGAACTGAGTTGTTTTAGTTCTGGGCCTGACGGTTTTGTTCCGGCCAGTTTCCACTGAATCACTGGTCCAATGGTGGGATCATTCCTTTGATCATTTTTGATCTGTCCTGTTGTCAGTGGAGTGAGGGGTGTGTCTTCATTTACTGTTGCACTTTTGACTGAGACACCCATGGACCAAGACACACTGGATTCATTTTGGTTTTCCACTGCTTGTGTAGCTGCTCCAATAACATCATATGAGACTTCCTGTGAACACTCTTTCATGTATGTTTCCATATCCAAAGGCATTCTGGACAAGCTGTCTGCATCAATATTTTCCTTGCCAGGGCGGTATTTGATTGTGAAATGGAAATCTGCAAGTTCTGCGACCCACCGGCAACCTGTAGCATTCAGTTTGGCAGTAGACAATACATAGGTAAGTGGATTATTGTCACTGTACACTGTGAAGAATGGTGCATAGAAAAGGTAATCACGGAATTTTTCTGTGATTGCCCATTTGAGGGCCAAGAACTCTAACTTGCCTGAATGTAGATGATAGTTTTTCTCTGCTGCAGTTAAAGTACGGGAGCCATATGCAATCACACGGAGTTTTCCATTCTGTTTTTGGTATAGGACAGCACCCAGTCCCTGGTTAGATGCATCAGTGTGGAGAATAAAAGGCTGTGAAAACTCTGGGAAACCTAGAACAGGAGGCTGAGTGAGACAGTCTATCAACTGTTCCAGTGTTGACTGATGCACATCCTTCCACTCTATGGGTGTACTGGATGGAACTCCTCTGGTATTTCGTTTTGTTTGCCACTTCCTGGTTGTCTTTTGTGTTGTTTCAGTCTGTACAGGTGCTTTCAAGAGGTCATACAAGGGGCTGGCAATACGAGAAAAATCTTTGATGTACTGCCGGTAATAACTCAACAGTCCTAGGATAGCTCTCAACTCACCGATAGTACCTGGCTGCTTGTTTTTCAGAGCTGTGACTGCAGCAGTATCAGCTGGGTCCATCCCGCTTCCGGCAGCTGACACAATCCTCCCAAGGTACCGTATTTCTCCTTTAAACAGTTCACACTTTCGAGGTTTCAGTTTTATGCCATGCTCCCTCAGTCGTCTCAGCACTCTTCTGACATCACTGACATGATCCTCAAATGTTCTGCTGAACACAAGGACGTCATCAAGGTAAGGCACACATATTTCATCCCTTAAACCATCCAGACACTCCTCCATGCAGCGCTGGAATGCCGCTGGTGCATTCATGAGGCCAAACGGAATTCGGACCCACTCATAAAGGCCCCAGGGAGTCACAAAAGCTGTTAAATGTCTACTGTCTTTGGCCATGAATCCCTGGTGGTATGCCTTACCCTGGTCCAGTAGTGTAAAGAGTGTGTTTCCTCCCAGGTTGTCCATAATGTCCTGCACTCTGGGAATGGGGTGGCGATCTGGATGTGTTTTCCTGTTGAGTTCTCTGTAGTCAATACATAAACGCAGGGTACCGTCTTTTTTTCTTACACAGACGACAGGAGAAGAGTAGGAAGAAGAAGACTTTTCAACCCACCCCTGCGCTATCAAGTCCTGTAAGTAATCTTTCATTTCCTTGTACAAGGGTTTTGGAACAGAAAGATATGTTCTTGACACTGGTTCATGATCTTCTAGTGAAATGTTCATTTGCAGGTTCTCCACACAGCCTATGTCATCATCAGACCTGGAGAATGACTCTGACTCCTCTCTTAACATCTGACTGACAATTTGTCTCTGCTGTTCATCCAGGTGAGTCAGGTCAACAGGAGGGTCCCATTGGTCATGAGCAAGGGTACTTGCACTGGGGTTCTGTGCCTGAACATGGTGGATGGATGTAGCTGAGGCGTGGTCTGTTTTAAATATGTTGGCAGGGTACACTGACCTGACAGACTGCACAGTTCCAATTACAGTCCTTCCAGCCAACGTGATGTCATGACTCGTAGGGTTCTGCACACTGATAATGATTTTTGGGGTCATGCCTGCTTTCACTGACACAAGAGTATCACAAAACTCTAGTCCCTCAGGCCACTGTGGGTTCTCATAAAGCTCAAAAATCAGGGTTTTCTCCTCTCTGAAGGGCGGGGCCTGCACTCGGCATTCAATCTGCATGGAGCTACGTTTGGGCACACTGATTCTTTCATTTGCTGTTCTCACATTATGCTCACAGGTCTGCCCTACACTCACTGCTTTAATAAAGGTTTTTGCTTTATTTTTCCTCAGATGAGGAAAAGCCATTTTTACTGCTTTCACAAGTTTTTCTTTGTCTCCATGTTCTTTCTTGTCTTGCAAATTGTCCAATACAAGGCGTTCAATGACATTAAAACCTATAATAGGACACTGTTGCTGGCCTCCTTTTAGCACTAGTATGGGTATTATCAACTCGTCATCACTAGCAGAAAGCTTAAAGGATGCTTCAAGCCAACCAACATATGGCATGTCTGTCCCATTGGCAGCTTCGATTTGTAAAGGGTTAAGTGGGTCAACAAGCTCTGCAACATCTCTTAGTGGCAAATCAGGTAAGTGGTTTGCTTTCCATAACTCATCTACAGTACAAACTTGTGAGCCTGTATCCCAAAGTGCCTGGACCTTCTGTTTGTGTAGGTAACACTTGATGATGCACTTTTTTCCTACTAGCTGCCTTACTGTGGGTGTCTTCTCTGAGGTTTTATTTTCTTGGCACTTGGCTTTCTCACTCAATTTTGTTGCCTGCTTCTTAACACCTGAACATGTGTATGGCTTGCATTGTCTTTTGTGAGCAGGCCAGTGAGCTTCTTGACATTCTTTTGAACAGTACAGTGTGATTTTGCAAACTGAACAACATTTAAGTGTCTCTCTTGTTTTCTCTTCTTCACAGCTTGCACAAATCTGGGACTTACTCACATTGCTGGTTGCTCCATGCCCCTCAGGAGCAACCCCTTTTAGTTTAAAGGGTTCTTCCTTGTAGGTTCTGCTGGTCTTGGTGCTTTACAACCTGCTCTGAAATGTTCACTGCTTCCACACCTAAAGCAGTGTTGGCAGTACTCCTCACCTGCTTGGGTACAAGCGAAACACCTTGGGTGTGGGCGTGGCACTGGGTAATACCGTTGTGGGGCGAACCTTTGTTGGAATTGGGCTGCCCCCCTCATCCATCCAGGACCTGAAGCTTGCTGGTATTCTGGCACTGCTGCTGATAACTGGTGCTGATAAAATGGCATGGCGTTCGGTTCAGTCTTATAAGGTGAGTGCTGGGGGGGTGAAAACACTGGGTAGGGGGCAAAAACAGTTCCTGTTTCTCTGCTTTGTGGGGGGTACTGTGGAGGTGGAGGTGTGGACTTTTGGATGGTTTCCTTGATTTGGGAAATCTCGGCTTTCAAATCTTTCAACAGCACCATGTCAGAGCGCATTTCTCTGATCTCAGACAGCAGATCAGGGGGCAGAGTGGCTGTACTTTCCCGGGTGGTGCTTTTCTTTTCCACAGGAGCTTCACTTGACTGGACTGTGTTCACATTAGTTACTCGTGATGGAGCAGCATGTTTCTTTTTGTCCTGTCTTTCCTTTTCATTGGCACAGGCAATGTTCAGTTTCTCCAACAACAGTTCATCTGATGTGGATGTTTGGAGGAGGTAAGGCTGCAGGTCACTTTTAATATAATCATTCTGTAGGCCAGTTAGGACAGTATGCATGAATAAACTCTGGACTAGTGCTGGGTCATATTTTAAGCTTGAATCAGCTTCCTGCGAGGCAAAGAGAATCTTCTGTCTCAAATCCATTGCCCTAATCAGGAAATTCTGAGGGGTTTCTTTACTGTTCTGTACTTCCGATGTAAGCTGTTTATATAATTCTGTGGCACCCCTTTCCTGGTAATGACATCTAAGGATTCTGCGAAGGGCAGGCAGTGTCAGTTCCCCTTTCCCCTCAAGGTAACTCCTTAGCTGCAGACCTGGTGTGATGGCACGAATAACAGCATCAACAATCTCTGACTCTGGGTAGCCTCTGCTGAGCCCACTTTCAATTTGTCTGGCCAGACTGGAAAAGGTTAGCCTATCCTTTTGCCCTGGCTCGCCTATCTGGCCTGATATCTTAAAGTCTTTGCGCCACATATTGCCATTAGGGGGGGGCTGGGGGCATACTGTGTACTGGGGTACTGGACTTTGCAGGGGGATTTGTGCTTGTGTTCACAAGTCCATACAGGGTATTCTCTTTTTCTTGTAATGACAACCTCAGTGCCTCTACCTCTTCCTGCAGGTTTTGATGTTCATCAGTTTGAGTCAGGATTTCACCTTCATTCTGATTGGTTGTCATTTGGACTTTGTCGATAATGTCTTGAACATTAAGGAGGTCTGACATGCCCTCATCCTCTAAATCAGCCAGTTCTTCCCGTTCAAGATACTTTATTACATGTGTAATCAATTGGCTGCGAGTTTTACCAGTCACTTGTTCTTCTCCTGGGCCGGATAGCTGGAGTGTAGGGCTGTCCTCAACCAAGGATTTTCTTGGTCGACCAGTGGTCGTGCCTTCACTCCGACTAATCGAATAATCGCCCCGCCCCCTCAAAAAAAAAACAAAAAAAAAAAAACAAAAAACAAAAAACGAAATAACGTGATAGGCTACACATCTGCGAGGCGGCCTTATCTCTGCGCATTTACTATTAACGGCAAGGGTACCTTCATGCGATATTCAACCAGCAGGCCTTTAAAAAAAAAAAACGAAGTTGTGACCTTGGCTGACATAGCCTATGTACACCAACAAGCCCACAGCACAGTTTGCCGTCTGTTACACGCCAAATTATTTCAGATTCTGGTATTCAGGATGTGTCAAAACAAAATAATCAGAAAGACTGACAGACTCTTAACATTCTGATGAATATTTATTTAAAACACGTGCTACACACACATTGTTCATGAAAGATGATTGTAACAAAGAAAATAAAACACAGCCTTAAACTAATACTAATTAACTTTTCTCCTTTCTTAAATTTAAGATAACGAATAAAATATGATGGCTATCAGATTCCAATGACAAGTAGGCCTATTAAAATTAAATATCAATTAACAACCGGCAAATCGGCAAATCTGAAACACATTTTTTTAAGTCTTAGTGCAAATAAACGGACAAACGCAACAACAACTTTTTTTTCGTTTCTTTTGAAATTTCAGATAACGAATAAAATATGATGGCTATCAGATTCCAATGACAAGTAGGCCTATTAAAATTAAATAATAATTAACAACCAGCAATCGGCAAATCTGAAACGCCTTTTTAAGTCTTAGTGCAAATAAACAGACAAAAGCAACAGCAGCCCTAATTAAATAAAAACTCAATGGATAGGCCTAAAATAACATCAATGAATAAGTTGACCTAACCGAAACAGATTTACAGTGCAGTTACAGTGCAGATTCACAGATAGGCCTAAGCCTACGAGATGGGCTAAAAACTCACAGTCATTTCTCCTCGGCACGGAGCTTTCTCAAATTGTGAGAAAAGAAAACCAATTTGTCTACATTGTCTGGGAGAAGTGAACTCCGTGTCTTGCTTACAATGAAGCCGGCCTTGGAGAAGATGCGCTCCGATGGTGTGGTGGTGTGGACGTGGATGGGATGGAGTGAATGCGCTTGGCTGCTCTGGCCAGCTTCGGGTAGCGCTCCTCGTTTTTTTGCCACCATGATAGTGGCCCCGACTCAACTTTTGTTTTATCCTCCAAGTACCGTTTCATTTCACTGTTATGTTCTTCGGTTTGCTGCTCGTCATCTGTACCCATCAGCATGGATATCTCGTCCCACTTCTCTGTCTTTTTCGTTTTCTTCTTTGGTGCGGGGCCAAGTTCGTCCTCATCATCACTGCTGGCATGCTGGGTAGGCTCTTCTACTGGAGCGAGACTCTCAGCCAAGTCCAACACCGTAACATATGCCTGGTCCCGTTTCTCTTCCTCCATGAACGGTAGATTTTTAAAGCGTGGGTCCAAGACTGCAGCTTTGATGTATATGCTGGAGTGTAGCTCATCGTTTAGCTCCCACCTCTTGTCAATTTCCTCACGAAGTGTTTTCTTCAGTGCTGTCGCAGCCGCACTGTCATCCTCACGCCGCAACAGGTGACGTCTTTTCATGTTTATTAGCATGGGCAGCGTGGCAGAGAGAGATGCGTTAACATCCTGCGAAAGCAACTCGGTTAATGTGACCATCGGCTTCAGCACCGAGATTATGTCTTCCGCAATCCTCCATTGGGCCGTGGTGAGATCTAAATCGCGGTCAGATCTGTGGGTGGTAACGGGGTCTGAAAGCACAGCAGTGACCGGCCACCTTTGTTCAAGAAGGCGCTCCAACATACAGTGAGTAGAGTTCCATCTCGTGGAAACATCCTGGATGAGTTTGTGTTCAACTACGTTTTGTTGTTTTTGCTTTTCGTTAAGAGCTGCTGTGGCCTTGGCACTTTTCTTAAAATGTCCAACAAGACGCCTGGCTGCGGCTACAACTCGACAAACCGGATCTTTTTTTAGAGCTGCATTGATGCAAAGTTGCAAAGTGTGCCCTGCGCAGCGAACACCTTGGATGTTACCCCAGGATGGGTTTTGGGATAACAGATCAGCGCACAGCACCATGTTCGCTGCATTGTCATGCTCGAGCGCGACCCTTTTTTCGGCGGGGATTCTGAAGTCTGTCATGACTTCGCTGAGTCGTTCTGCTATGTTAGCAGCTGTGTGGCTCGTTTCCAAAACTTTGGTTTCCAGCACGAATGAATGTAGTTGCCACTTATCAGATATAAAATGCGCCGTGACCGTCATATAACTGTCCATCTGATTAGATGTCCATACATCCGTGGTGAAACTCATTGCTTTGCACTTTTCAATCTTGTCCTGTAGGGCTTGTTTTGTAGAGGTGTACTTGCTCATAACAGCGTGCATCACTGTGTCACGTCTTGGCATGCTGTATCCTGGCTCTAGGCACTGAATTAGATTTTTAAACCCCTCCCCACTGATGATATTCACAGGGCGCATATCCATCGCGATGAAATCGGCTATTTTGTCAGTTATGTCTCTCTTCCTTTTTTCGGATAGAGAAGGTTTCATTACGAGCTTTTGCTGCGTCAATGATGAGGAAGCAGCGGAGGAGGCTGGCTCATCGCAATACAGTGGATGCGCCTGTAGAGAGATAGTGAAATAGTGAGCTGGATAATTTAGTTTTACCAGTAGCCTACAAACGAATATAGTCTTAATAGCGACAATAACACAATGTACTTATAGGCTTAAATATTGCAATCAAACTTGCTGCAAGGGGTAGCTAGGCTAGCAGGCTACTTACATGTCTGAGGTGATAAAACATGTTCGTCGTGGAAGAATGATAGGCGAATGTTTTTTTTTGCAAATTTTGCACGTAACCCTCTTTGAGTCATCCTTGTCCTTTTCGAAATGTTGCCAAATTTTAGAACTTCTTCCAGACATGTCTGCCGCGAGGAAAACACCAACAGTAGGCTAAATTAGTGGCACGACTACTTCCTTTTCATGCTCGTCAAATTAAAAGCCCTTCAGCCCTTCGAAAAGACGCGTTTTTTCCCCTCCGACCAATCAACCAATAGAATTTTAGTCAGCTAATATTTTTTTGGTCGACCAACGACTAATCGATTGTTTTCCGTCAGCCCTACTGGAGTGCGTTGCATACTTTAATCAGTTGTTCTACAGTCAGTTTGTACAGTGCGCCTTTGATTTCCAGTTGCAGGTTTTCAAATTCAGACTCCATTTTATCAGGGAATTGGGCATAAGCAGTAAAACAGGGGTTTAGTTGACTTTATTGGCCCTCTGGTGCTCCCTAGTGGTCACTTTTGCTCACTTCAGGATGAAAGTTGCCAGTTCGTCTGAAGACCGCCTGCCTCGACCGCCTTGCTGGATTCGCTTCTCTGATGCCTGGGTAATTTTTAGGGATGACCGACGAGAGGTTTCCACTTCAGCTCAGGGACGATCCTCAAGCCAAGCATCCCAGCGGTGCCTCCAAATGTTGTGCCCTTAAAAAGGGGAATAGTAGTGAGAGAGGAGCAAGAAAACAAACCGCAGCTCTGTCGTTCACTCGCTTGTATTGCATTATTTCTCACCGAATACGTATACAACTTATTTGTTTTTAACCACAAATACATTTAGCAAACTCAATAACAGTATCACGTATACCAGGAGAAATATACATTTTTAAAACTTTTTAACTTCTCCTAAAATATTTAAATCATCTTTTTAAAACTAAATTATTACATGACTTATGAAATGTTTTTAGTCAATGAACTTATTTCTATTGTCACATGAACTATTCCATAAAATAAATGATTTTATCTTGCTTTACAAACAATAACAACATCTACAAACATTAATGTAATGTAACAGCAGCTAGCTTAAACAACAAGACCGTGAGGGTAGCAGTCCAATATGGCCGCGCCGCCATGTCCGCGGTCTCCAGCTTATACATTGTGAAGAAACTCTTTCAACAATAAACCAGTACAAAACGTATCATTCCTTTCAGCTAACACACATAGTAACAGAGTAAAATATTACTAACGCGTTTTATAAACTTATAAAGTGCTTTGTGTACGGTAATTACCTTAAAAAGGGGAATAGTAGTGAGAGAGGAGCAAGAAAACAAACCGCAGCTCTGTCGCTCACTCAAGCAGAGCGCGCCTCCCTCTACCGGAGCCCCGAGGCATTACCAACAGATCACTGAGCAATCGATCTACCTGCACAAGGCTCTAAGGCACTACCAACAGAGCACAGAATAATCAACCTACTAATATGAGGTTCTGCATCACTTTGTTCGTCTATTACTTGTTTGACTAGCTGCATACATTAATAGATAAAACATAACACTAACAATAATAAAGAGAAATGAAATTAACCTTTTTTGAAATGAACTATTTCACCTAGTGAATAATAAATCTCAGATTAATTACTTTTTTGTTTGTTTGGTCACATATTAACCTGTCACAAAAACTTAAACTCCATCACAAGAGGAATCAATGACAGATGGGCTACATGAATGCTTAAAGTGACCATAGTCTACATCCTTAACAATGGATCACAAGACTACATGTAAAGTGAAAGGGATTGGTCATAGTAATGAATCCACAGAGAATTATCAACTAACTCTACACTTTCATCAGCTCTGTGCATCATTTCAAAGTATTTTAACTCACTTCATTTTCTGGACTGCAAGTTTACTGTTTTGATTAGGTCTCGCCATTGTCCTTGTTTCTTGTTTCTGTTTTCCTAACTTTAGTGTTTTTTTGTATTTCTGTGTTTTTCTTGTGTTCTTTCTTGTTTTCTAAAACCCCTATGGATATACGCAAGTAGGGGTTCCATGTTTGTAAATTTTGCGCTCTTTTTTCTGTTTTTTTTTTTGAGCCTGCCTTGGGAGACCCTTTCAGCCATGTCTACACACGGGACCAGCTGTTAGTCCTCAGACACACTGGATTGCTCCACACTGGGAAACCAGAGATTCCAGCGGAGATAAGGAGGAAACGGAGAGGCTGTAGAGGGGGTCTCAAGCGCCGGGAGAGAAGACGGAGATATAAACCATGTTTACTGGCCGTTATCATGGGAAACGTCCGCTCTCTCCAACAAGATGGACGAACTATCGGCACTAATAAGGCTGCAGCGGGAGTACAGGCAGAGCAGTCTTATATGTTTTTCAGAGACATGGCTGAACCAGGACACACCGGAACTCTGTTGTCTCCTTAGACGGATTTACCCTCGTCCGTGCAGACCGGAAAGTGGCAGAGAGTGGTAAGAAGAAAGGCGGTGGACTATGTGTGTTTCCTAACAACAGATGATGTAACCCTGGCCACATCACTGTTAAAGAGCAGCTCTGTAGCAGGGACACTGAGCATGAGGACCCTGAGCAGCTCCTTCAGTACAAGACTTTTACATCCCCAGTGCAAGAAGGAGTGCTACCACAGGTCATTCCTGCCCACAGCCATCAGAGTGTATAACAGTGCACAATAACATCCACTCAAATGCAAGTTGAACTGATAATCTGATCACATCTCACATTTTTCCTCTGTTTTCATGTGCAATCATCATTTTCAAATTACCTCAGTGTGTACACATTGTACACATATTCAGAAACATTACTTCAAATAAAGGCAAATTTTACCATGGTGGATGTGTAAATAAACAACTGTTTGCTGACACAATTGCCTTATAAACTTAACTGGGGAAAGCATAATACAGTGGCTTGCAAAAGTATTCACCCCCCTTGGCATTTTTTATGTTTTGTTGCCTCACCACCTGGAATTAAAATGGATTGTTTGAGGGTTTGCATCATTTAATTTACAGAACATGCCTACAACTTTGAAGATGTGATTTTGTTTTTTATTGTGAAGCAAACAACAAATAGGACAAAATAACAGAAAACTTCAGCATGCATAGCTATTCACTCCCCTAAAGTCAGTACTTTGTTGAGCCACCTTTTGTGGCAATTACAGCTGCAAGTTGCTTTGGATAAGTCTCTATGAGCTTGCCACATCTTGCCATTGGGATTTTTGCCCATTCCTCAAGGCAAAACTGCTCCAGCTCCTTCATGTTGGATTGTTTTTGCTTGTGAACAGCAATCTTCAAGTCTGACCACAGATTCTCAATTGGATTGAGGTCTGGACGTTGACTAGGCCATTCCAACACATTTAAATGTTTCCGCCTTAACCACTTGAATATTGTTTTAGCACTATGCTTCAGGTCATTGTCCTGTTGGAAGGTGAACCTCCGTCCCAGTCTCAAATCACAGGCAGACTGAAACAGGTTTTGCTCAGGAATATCCCTGTATTTGGCGCCATCCATCTTTCCCTCGACTCAGACCAGTTTCCCAGTCCCTGATGCTGAAAAACATCCTCACAGCATGATGGTGCTACCACCATGTTTCACTGTGGGGATGGTGTTCTTGGGGTGATGGGATGTGTTGGGTTTGCGCCAGACATAGCGTTTTCCTCGGTGGTGGAAAAGTTAAATTTCAGTCTCATCTGATCAGAGCACCTTCTTCCATACATTTGCGGAGTCGCCCACATGCCTTTTGGCAAATTCAAAAAGTGCCTCCTTATTTTTACCACTAAGTAATGGCTTTTTTCTGGCCACTCATTCCTTAAAGCCCAGCTCTTTGGAGTGTACAGCTTATTGTGGTCCTATGGACAGATACTCCACACTCTGCTATGGAACTCTGCAACTCCTTCAGGGTTACCTTTGGTCTCTGTGCTGCCTCTCTGATTAATGCCCTCCTTGCCCAGTCTGTGAGTTTTGGTGGGGGATCATCATCAAAGATTTGGATTTTTTTTTTTTTAAAAACCCAACTCTGACTTGTTTGGAGAGCTCCCCACATAGCAGACAGGTCTGGGCCAGATCTGGTGTTAAGCCGGCACTGCTGGCCGACTGCTGGCATGGCAAGTGGTATGTCAGCTGGATGTGGGCCAGGTCTGGCAATGATGGCACTGTTTGTATGATGGCATGCCACATGTGGCCCGATTGTGGTTTGGTTTATGTGGCCCAGATCTGTCCATGCCACATGTGGGCTGATTGTGGTTGAGCTTATGTTGCCTATATCTGTCGTATATGGACAGGCACGCATGTGTTCTCTTAAGTGTGAACCACAAAGAATTGCTAAGTCTTACCTTTAGCATGTTTTTCTGCCTTTACTGGTGTCTCACACACCACCAGCCTACTCCTATTTCTTTGAGAGTTTAAGTGATTCAAACTCATAAATACATCCACATCACATGCTAGAACACTGACAGAAAATCTTTATTTGTCAGAATTGAATGAGTAATAATTAAAACAGATGGTCCTAGCCTCACCTATTGTATTACAGGACAATTCACTTTTGTGTGTTGAGAAATTAAATCTCTCACTATTGTAAAAAGACAGTCCGCTGATGCCTCCCTGACAACAAACCAATAAAACTACAGAATGGCCATCCACCTGACAACCAACCAACTAAACAACCAACCAATCTTGTCTTTCACTCCCATTGGCCAGCCCTCAACATGTGACCCCATTTCCTACGCTGTCGTTGGATCTAGCTACTTCCTGTTATAAGGAGTGCAAACAGAACCGAATGCGCTGCTTTGAGCAGAAAGAGAACAGAAAAAAGAAATAAGAAGAAGCAGAAAGAGAACAACAAAGTTGAGGTGAGTTTACGGTTTTATTTATGTAATCTGTACAGAATATTTTTTTTAAAGAAATAACTCGAGAGTTTAGGCTGCATTCCATTTAAACAGGGAAGCTGGAATTTTCTGAGTTTCCCATGTCTGTTGAAGGAAAATGTCACTCACTCGGTGCAATGTATGTTGCAAACGGAGCAGTGAGCGAGCTATTGCTTTTCATATTTTGGGTTGTCATAGACTGGGGGACATAGATAGCCTCTATGCTGGAATTCTATTTATATGTAAATACAATATTGGTTTAGTTACGGGGTTATAGAAAGGAGTGAAGCTAACTCAATGGGCTAGTTGCACGGGATGTCGAGTTATAACTACGAGGCTAAGTAGCTAGCGTAAACTGTTAAAAAAAAGCAAAAAAAACAATTGGGTTTATATGTAAAACATATATGTGGCTTCTTAACTTGTTTATTTTGAAGTTCCCTCAGTATTTTATATCTCTTTTACTGATATTGCAGGGCTGTGCAGGCTGGTGTGAACAAAAAGAACACTTAAGGTACATGATCATGATGGCAAACCATTAAAAATGGTACAGACATCTGTAATCTAATGCAGTGGTTCTCAAAGTGGGATCAGGGGGTCCACAGCAAAAGTTGTACCATCAGAATCAGTTCATCCACTTTAACCCTATTTTATACTTTGGATAATCAATAATCAGCAGATGTTCAAGCTCACAGCACATCACACTGGATGCTTTGTGAGCTTGTAGATCTGCTATCTTTTGCAAAACTATGAAAAATATAAAATTTGGAACATATGTCAACTGTAAACAGAATCAATATTTATCACAATATTTATCAGTTACTTCTTTATTACAATTAATCTTAAATTTTCCTTTCTTGCAGGGCTGTGTTTGGGCTTGTCACTTTAAGCAGAACAGGAGTGTAAGTGATATGGAAGGGAACTGGGCTTACAATGAGTGGAGCAATATGAGGAGATGAGCAATGAAAAAGGTACAAAAACTTATGGAATCATTAGAAAATGAGCAGGAAAATGTAAAATATGATAGAAACGTGGAGGTAGGCTTAAATATTGAGGTATCAGGTGGGTGTGAAGAGATGCACACTGATAGTGAAGAAGAGAGTGAGCTTAGTCTAACTATGGAGGCAGAACATAGGTTTGATGATTCTGATAAGATGGACATAGATCACAGAGATGCATGCAGTAAGAGCACCTCTGATTTAAGGGCTTCTCTGGCAGACTGGGCCATTGAGTTTGGCATTTCTGCTCTCCATCCTGAAACATCACCATCCCATTCTGCTCAAAGATGGCAGACCATTGCTCAGAACAAATACAACATACAAAATTGAGACTTTGGCAGGTGGAATATTTCACTATTTTGGAATACTAAATGCCTTTCATAGGATTCTGGATAATGTGTGGTCTGTTCTCCCAGATAGACACACCTTTAGACTACAACTGAATTTTGACAGTCTTCCATTTTTTAAGAGCACAAGTACTCAGTTTTGGCCAATACTGCATATTGCAGGGGTACAGTAAGAACCCAGTGGTGATTGGCCTTTTTTATGGCAATTCTAAACCTAAGTCTTTGTAGGAATATTTGCAGCGTCTGGTTAATGAATTAAAAACACTCAGCAGTGGGTTTGTTTGTAAGGGAAAGACATTCGTTTTGAATGTCAGCTTCATTGTGTGTGACACCACAGCCAGAGCCTTTATCAAAGTTGTTAAATCACATACTGCATACGATGGATGCGACAAGTGCCATCAAAGTGGTGTTCGAATAGGTAGCCGGATGACATTCCCTGAGGTCAGTGCAAGGCAGAGAACTGACAAATGTTTTAGACAAGCCACTGATGAGGACCACCACCATGCACGCTCACCTTTTTCCATCCTTGATATGGACATGGTTGCCACCTTCCCTCATGATTACATGCACTTGGTGTGCTTAGGGGTAATGAGGCGTCTACTTGATTTGTGGTTGGGTCCTCCTGGTCCATTGTGCTGTCGTATGTCATCTAGTCAGGCTTCTTTGGTTTCAGAGAGACTACTTGCTTTGAAGGATTATATTCCATCAGAATTTGCCAGAAGGCCACGCACACTGGCTGAGAGAAACAGATGGAAGGCAACTGAACTACACCAGTTTTTGTTGTATACTGGTCCTGTTGTACTGAAGGATGTGTTGAAGTCTCAAATCTATGACAATTTTATGCTTTTGTCTGTTGGTGTGTATATTTTAGTGAGCTCGGAATATTGTTTGAGAATGAATGAATTTGCAAAATTTTTATTGGTTTCATTTGTTGAACACGTTGGTTGTCTTTATGGGCAAGAATTTTTAGTTTACAGTATACATAGCCTTGTGCACCTTAGTCAGGATGTCAAAGTGCATGGCAATTTGGATCTCATTTCAGCTTTTCCATATGAAAATTTCTTGGGGCAACACAAAAAAATGGTTAGGGGGCCATGCAATGCCCTGACTCAAGTGATCCGCAGGTTGTCTGAAATGGATCATGTCAACTCTAGTCCTGATCTTTGTTCTCAAACAGATAAAGCATATAGGTTGGAACATGACAATGGGCGAGTGCCACAGTCCACTAGTGGAGAAGTACATCAATTTAAAGTGTTGTCCATGGATGGTATAATCGTCAAAACTTCAAGGAGAGATTCATGCATTGTCATGAACTCCCCAGAGCACAGAACAGGCGGACACAATTGCATGACTCGGATCAGGCTCAGGCAAAAGGGCGGGTTTATTACCAGTCAGGGTTCAGTACACAGGAGATCAGATAAACAGGCAGAGGTATCCAGATACGAGAGGCAAAAGGCAAGGTCTAAGGCAAAAAAACGAGGTTGTACACAAAACAGACTATGACGTGAATATGAACGCTGGAATGAGGACTGTGAAGTGCAACAAACTGGCAACGAGACTGTGAGACACACAGGGTAAAATACAAGAGGTAATGAGGTGAGATGGGAAACAGGTGCGGAGAACAATGAGGGAGCAGGTGTGACGAGACAGGGGAAGGGTGTGCAGGAAGTGAACCTCAAACAGAGGCACAAGGTTAGTGATATCAAAATAAAACAATAATGAAGTGGAAGTGGTACCTTCAAAGTGGGTCAGTGGAGAAGAATGTATGTGGCCACCAAACAAAGTGGATGTTGTCAAGGCCACAAAAAGCCAACAACAACCTGGAGCAGGCTGAAAACCATATAGGGTCCGAGTTGTATTCACATCAAGTACAGTTGTGTGGATTCTGGTACATGAGACTAATCTTTGGTGAATATGTAAATAGACATGTCATCACAAATGCAATTGCAATAATAATTTGTAGAGTAAAATAAACTACTTTTTTTTTCTCCTGAAGTTGAACTGACATTCTTAATTCCTGAAGAACTTATTCCACTTAGAAAAACACCAACAAAGGAAGGACATCCTTGCAATCCAAAACCAAAAAAACTCTAACACTAATCATGCTACTTGCAGAGTGCACCATACTCCTGACTGTTTCCTCTGAACCACATCAACTGATAAGGAGACCACAAACCAGTCTTCATACATGTAAATAATAAATATTGTATTCATAGGCTGTGATCTGCTGTTGACTGAATACATTTTTATAAGATCAGTTGTTTAATTACTTATCCACAAAACCTTTTTTCTTTCTAGCACTCCTGCGAAATATTTTCACAAATCAAGAGATGATGATGGACCAAATGAAGGTCATCTTCACAACTGTCCAGGGATTGAAATCTGTAGCTGAAGAAGAGAGAGGTGTTGAACCAAATCTGCTGCCATTAGCTGATGGCCAGTCTGTTGAAAACCTGGAGGAGCGGCTCAGAAATAGTCCTGACCTCAAAAACCAACTAGTAAGAATGTCAGTTCAACTTCAGGAGAAAAAAAAAGTAGTTTATTTTTGTTATGGCTGCCACCGTTCTTGGGGGTGTTTGTGTGTGTGTGCTTGCATGTGTGTGACTGGTTGCAGGTGAAGGGGTGTGGAAACCGGCCTCCCCCTCCGAGCCAGCCGCTGCCCAATCGCCTGCAAGCTGTCGTTTCCTGCCGGCTACAAGAGTCGTCTGTAGCTGTGTCCCAATTCAGGGGCTGCATCCTTCGGAGGATGGACTTGAAGGCCAAGTACGTCATAACGCTGTGCGAAGGCTGTCCCAAGTCGTCCAAATTTGAAGGATCCTCCAAATACAGCCGACAAATGCGTCCTCCTTTTCCCTGTATTCGGAGGACGCATCGCTACTATCCTTCACGGCCTCCCATATCCCAAGATGCTTTGCGCACCGATTGTTTTTTTTTATTAATGGCGACCTGTTGATATGAGGAGCTCAGTTAACTGTTAGCCTTATTAAAACCCTTCACTTACAAATGTTACAAGCTTGCATGTCAACTAATATCCTATTGTAACTGTGAAGATATTCACATCAGGTGAATTTGTAAGTTGTATAATAGGCTACATTTTGCTCCTCTTACAAGCGATAGGAGCTGTACAGGAGCAGCAGGTTAGGAGGGAAGAAGTTATGACGTCGTGATGCAATCACGAAATGCTCTGAAGGCTAGACCGTTCCATTTACCGATAGTTGATGCGGCCGACGGAGGAGCCTCCGAAGGACCCAGCCTCCGGAGACCGCGTAGGCTGGGTCCTCCGAAGGATGCAGCCGCTGAATTGGGACACAGCTTCAGTCTGGCAGTCTGTGGCTGGCATCTTTGGTGACCAGTCCTCGGCACAGGAGAGATCCACTTGTGTGACAGATTTGTCAGAGTTCTGCTTTTGGTATCGTTTTGGCAACCAAACTCGAACTGAGCTAGGCTTAGACGGGTACTGATTTTCACATACATTTAATTATATTGTTTGTTAGCTTCACTAGGATAAGGGGTGCTACTTCATTTTGTATTTTGGTTCTTGTTTTTCATCAGTCTTCCTTTTGAAGAGTTCTCTTTTGGTTAGCATTACTTAAGCTCTTCCTTTTGAATAGTTCTCTTCAAAGTTATAATTCTTATAAGTCTTAGGTATGATTAGTTAAGCTCTCATTTTTGGAGAGTTCTCTTTTGTTTTTGATTATTTCATTAATTTGAAAAGCACCCAAATTGCTCTTTTCGTTGTCTTGGCCTTTTGCCTTTTGTGTATTAAAACGATTTATAACACTTGGATTTAAATAAATAATTACATTTCAACCACTTCCATCGGTTGTTTTTTGTTACTTCCCTACCCCTAGTGAGCTGGGTTGTAACATTTTACGTTACAAATTATTATTGCAATTGCATTTGAACACTTTTTTCTTTGATTGAAAAGTTTTTTTTTTTTTTTTTTTTTTTTTTTTTTGGATTGAAATGAGTTGTTTTTTGATTGAAAATAATTTTTTAATTGAAGTGATCTTTTTTTTTTTTTTTTTTTGTATTTGGGCCATATTATGGGTAGGACATTTGTGTCTTTATTATTCATTCCCAAAAATATCACTTCAATCAAAAAAAATATTTTCAATTAAAAAAAAACTTCATTTCTCTCTCAAAAAAAGTGTTCAGATGAACTTTTGGAGGTGTCAACTTTATTTTTGCATTTGAACACTTCTTTTCTTTGATTAAAGTGAAAAAAGTTTTGAAGTTTTTTTTTTTTTGGGGGGGGGGGTGTTTCTTTTTTGATTGAATCATTTTGACACAAACATCCAGCAGTGGGCAGATGCTTCCCCATTGTTTGAGTGACAAGTGTCTACACCAATGACGTTTGACATAGGAATCTCTTTCTAGAACAAGCAGGTCACCATTTGCAATGTACAGGTATGCGGTGAAAATCCATCTTCCATCCATTCTATCGATACGCACAAACATTTCAAACGACAGTTTTTTTTTCCGCAGACAACATTAGATACCTTTTCAAATGTACACCGAGGGGTTTGTTTACTTCAAGGATGTGGACAGTTTGTAAAAGGAGTAATAAAAAGTTGTGCACAGTGAAAGTGAGAGTCTCGCTCAGACAGGCCCACAGACTTGCTGTGGCAAATGTTTTTTTTGTTTTTTTGTTTTTTTTGGATGGAAGTGAAGGTTTTTTTTGATAGAAAATTTATTGGGGGGTTAAAGTAACTTTTTTTTTTGGATTGAATAATAAAGACACAAATCTACCTTCATACTGCTGATCAACTAACAAAGAAATCTCAATTCACAGAGAGACATACTGGCTCTTAAAGGTGGGGGAGACGTTAAAGAGTGTGTGAAGAGAGTCATGGGTGTAACCTTAACACACTCTCTGGCCAAGAATATCAACATGCGAGGAATAAATGAGAAGATTGGCTTCCAGCACCTGCAGATAAAAGATGTTGTGATTAGTAGGTTTGTCTTGAGACTTACTGACTCCCTCATAGACTCACTTTGACTATGCATTTTGTATGGCTGGATTTACACTTCAGGTCTTGATGCCATATTCTGAATTTTTGCCTGTATCTGATTTTTTGAAATTCTGCATGTTTGTGTGTTTTAACGGCTGTGCGACGTAATCGTCTGACTTCTGCTGCCACTGACCAAGAAATTGAGACCATAATTACCAAATGGCTTCAAAATGCACCAGATAGGAATGGTGGGCGAAGTGAACAAATGAGAAGAAGGGAGCAGTGATGCATTTAAGAATGCTGAAAGGCTATACCAAACTGTTTACTGATGTTGCTGCTGTTTGAAGAAATGTTGCTGCTGTTTGAAGAAAAGACTGTTCCAATGCCTTTTTGCACTCTTAAATTCAATGCAGTGTTTTGGTGTTTTTTCCCCCACAAATATCAGTGTTTGAACTGTTAAGGACTGACAGTGTGCCAATGCAAAATACTCTTGCACTATGTATGTTCCAGTCATGTTTCAGTTTACAGTTAAATATTTTTTTATTTGGTTTTTGTTTGTTAATTGATTTTGATTGATTGATTTTAATTCAATATATTGTTATTTAATATATATTGTTATTTAGAATAAGTTATTCAATTCAAGATAAATGTTATTTGTATAATTGAATCACTGTTGTTGAGGAATTTTTAATCTGGGTTGAATACGGCACATGTCGTTATTAAGATTAAGGTATACATTAGGCTGACATCTGGTGCCAGTACTGAAACTGTTCTGAGCCAGCACAGGGCCACCAGTGTGTCTGCAGCTGGCCTCCTGCTGGCCCATGTATGCACATGCCAATTTTCAGTTTTTTATTTTTTTTAATTCTTTTTTCATATATATATTTTTCTCATTTCACTTCAACAACTTACACTATTTTGTGCAGATCCATGGCATAAAATTCAGATTAAAAAACATTTAAATCACAGGTTGTAATGTAACAAAATACCTAAAGAGCCAAGGTGGGTGAATACTTTGGCAAGGCACTGTATGTCAGTGTGGTGTTTACAGCTAGCCTGTAGTCAAGAAAAGTATTAATTGAAGTTTAAAAGATAACCTGCTGTATGACAAGCTTGGATCTTGATGCCCTAGTTTCAAGATTCCGAAATGACATCAGCTGAAGGCAAAACAAAGGCAAATGGTAAAATTATTACCTCTCTCTTGTACCTGGTTAAACTTTGACCTACCATAGGCAAGGTTTACCCTGTTTTTACCCCATTTCATGGGAAATGGAGTTCATTAGAGAAAACAAACAAACAAACAAACAAACAAACAAACAAACAAACAAACAAACAAACAGACAGACAGACAGACATATATGAACAAACAAACAAACAAACAAACAGACATATAGTATATATATAAAAAGCAATATTTATAATTTTTCAAAAAACCTAATCCAGGCTTATCTATACTGTTGAGAAAGGATAGCTGGATTTGTAATAGTAACAAATGTCAGGGAGAATTTGAATTAAGTTTTCTTACTTCTGGAACCGAACCTGGAGGTTCAGGTTTCACCTAGGTTCTCTTTTGGCTCACGTTTAGCCAACATTACTCAAACACGAGTTGATAGTGCATTTGTAAGCGATTATTTTCAGCAGCAGATTACGACACATTTAGTCTCGTAGTATTTCTGGGGCAGGACAGTCTGTCAGGGATTGAATCAAAATTAACAACATTTATGTGTTCTTCAGTTTTCCAGTATGTAAAAAAAAAAAAAAAACCTCTTTTAGCTGCTCTTTCAAGTAAGTATTTCCTGACTGAAATGAAGGAATATGTTACCTACTTGATAATTGATGCCTTATTAATAATTATGGATAACAACAGAGCTATAGAAACAGAGAAGCAGAGGAATACGATCTTTGGATACACATGCAGTACCTGTTAGTATGATCAATTTATTGTTGGTTTGGGTTTTTAACGAAATTTGTTGATAATAAGAAATATATTGAATATCACCAGCTCTCTCATGCAGAAAACACTTGTCCATATTGCCATTACAATAAGACGCATCAGTTGAAGGAGCGCAAGACCAAGAGCCCTGAGCAACAGAAAATCACGTGATGGGTCATCCAGGCAGACTTTGGAGAAAGACTAAAAAGCCACGAGACCCTAGTTTCTATTAAAGTTGGAGGTGGGTGTTGAATGGATGCAGCTACAGAGAATCAATAGCTTCAAATTTGATTGTTGATTTGATAACCAGAGCAGTACCTCTCTATATGCAGAGTTGATGCTATGGGTGGATACAGAACTGGCTGCAACCTAGGGTGCAAATGTAGCTCACTTTTGATACTGCTACTATTCTTGAGTTCTCTAAAGGCCTTCTGAATGGAGACAAACATAGATGTGACCAAAAGGGTGGCAAAACAGCAGAACATGAATCTGAATCTCACTATAAATGTCCATAAATTGTGCCATGGCTGTCACTTTACATGTGTCCCTGCAGATATTTGTCCAAACACTACAAAATAATGGCAGAAACTTCAAAGATGGATTTCATACTATTATAAAATATATATATATACATATATTCTTCCTGATGAGATTGCCACATTAATCCATTGAGTTCCACTGAGCTCTGACAACTCCCCACACACTTACAGTCTTAACAGGCACTTGGACACTATGGCAGTTACCCAAATTACATGACTCAAGTAATACAAGTATGCACACACAAAAAACTGGGGACATGCAGATGGGGACGGACCACTCTTGTTTGACAAAGCTGCTGTTGTGAAACAGATGAGATAGATACATTGCCACTAGTACAGATAGTGAAAATTTATGAAACTGGCCTCTGAGCAGCATTCCAAAGTATGTATAAATAAGTGACACTGCAACTGTTCAGTGGTAAATGTGAATATTTCTGTGGTAAACACATCAAAATTAATTACATTCCACAACCCATAACAGAGCCTGTGTCCATTAAATTTGTCAGTTTGGCTACACCAACCAAAAGGTTTCATAAAAAAGTCGAAGAGCTCTTCATTTTGGCTGACCTCTGACTCATTTTAAATCTGATATTGAAGCAACAGACTGAGAATACAAAAATGTGCATTTGAGGTGAGTCCAGCCTCAAGCACCAGACATGATTATGACCTCTTATATCTGCTGATTTCATGATCAGAATGGTGCAGACAAGTTTCTTTAATGGTCTCTGCAGTCAGGAGATCTGAAAGCCTTTCACCCTTTATGGGAAGCAGACTTCCATTACCTTTATCTTTTAAAGAATGATACTTTTTCACTTACCATCAGACACAGTTCAGGCTGCCGTTGAACTCCTACTTTATTGATACTTAATATATTGTCAACCACTGAAGCTTTTATGTACATACCTAAATATTCTTAGAGAAAAGAGAGAGAGATTAGAGAGAGATTCAATTCCACAATCCTGCAGTGACAGAAGACAAAAGGGTCACTGGTTAGCATGGGTTTGTGGGCATGTGTTAAAGCAGTAAAGAGAAAAGAAAGGCACAAGAAAGGCAATAGAACAAACATATGGCATTTTTGCTTTGAGTGGGATATTAGTGACACAAGGAAAGGCATGAGTACTCAATCATATGTGATTGAGAAGCTGATCAATAAAAAGAAAAATAATGTTGCAAACATTACTGCTTCTACATGTCTTTCAGTCTCACTGTATCTTCTAAACAATTCCTCTCTTTCCTAATTCTGAGCTGTGAGGATCTGCTAGATCTGTCTGCTCCTACTGTTCTCTGTTCCCCTTTCCCTAGTGTTATGTGTCTGTCTGTCTGTTCCCCTGTCTGTCTCAGCTGGGTGTTTCCCTGCCCCCAGCTGACTCCACCTCTCCGGCGGTGCACCTGGAGCGCATGAGCCTGGTTAAGGCTCAGTATTTAAGGAAGACGCTCAGCTAGAGTGGTCGCCGAATTATCCTGATCTCTTCCATGAGTTATGCAGAACCAAGCCCAGTGAGTACTTACAGTCTTTGCCTAGTTGCAATCTCTGTTTTTTCCTGGTGGTTTTTTTTCCTCGCCTCACCTGTGCTTTGTCTGTTCACAGTGCCTACCAGCCATGTTCAGCCTTTGCCCAGCCTCAGCCTTCCACATGGGGAAATTGTCGATCGTCGAGTGTGCCTTTTGTTTCTCTTTCCACTCGTTGAGTGTGCTTTTTGTTTGTCGTTCCCACCCCTTATGAGAACACCTTTTGTTTGTTCTCTCCACTCCTTATGAGTGTGTTTTTTGTTATCTTTATTGTTAATAAATTTGGTTTTGTTTTCCTACTCTTGTCTCCTGGTCTGTACATTGAGTTCAGTAACTGCTAAATTTGGGCCAAGCCTAACAGAAAATCCAGCCAGTATGGACTCAACAGAACCGGTGAGAAGAGCTTTTGCAAGTCAGGGGGTGCTCCTCGGTAAGCATGAGCAGCTTCTCCAAGCCTTGTGCGAGACCAGTCAGCACATGGAAACTCAGGTCACGGAGCTCACGCGGCACGTCTACCTGACAGGCACGCTACATCACCACCTGCAGCTGCAGGTAATTACCACAGAATCCCAGTGGGTTTCCGAGGTTCACATTAGTGACCCGGAGCCCTTTGACAGTAATCGTGATAAAGGCCGAGGATTTTAACTATAATGCAGTATAGTATTTAGAAAGCGGCCCCGCTCATTCTCTTCTGATCAGGCCATGGTTCATTTCATGCTCAGGTTGTTGCGAGGCAAAGCATGTGGGCTGAGGCATTTAACTCTAACGGAAGCATAAGCACTCTTTCCTATGAGGCTTTTGAGATGCAACTCAGGCTACTTTTTGATCACCTCAACCACTCTGCCAACGCATCCAGCCGCCTCTTTAGTCTCAGGCAGGGCTCTCGTCTTGTGGCTGACTATGCCGTGCAGTTTCAAATGCTGGCAGCTGACACAGGTTGAAAGGATCCAGGCAGGTGAGTGCATTTAGTGTGGGCAGTCAGGTCACTTTCTGCCTAAATGTCTGTTGCGGCCAAAAGACATGGCTCATCAGTGAGCATGAGGGTACTGACGAGCCCGATCTCCCAAAACTCCCCATCAGCAAGACCCGATAAGTTCCAAGTACGGACTTCTCTTAATGTGGGAGGGGACCTTCTTTCATTATTCGCCTTAATAGATTCCAGAGCAGAGGATAACCTGCTGGACGAGTGAATGGCGAGACAGGCGGGGTGCAGATGCCATATGCTCTTAACAGCAAGATCCTCACCAAGGTAACGCATCACACCAAGTCCGTTCACATGCAGATATCAGGTAACCACCATGAGGAATTCTTCTTCCTGATAATTCATTAACGGCAAGATCCTCACCAAGGTAACGCATCACACCAAGCCCGTTCACATGCAGATATCAGGTAACCACCATGAGGAATTCTCCTTCCTGATAATTCAGGCCCCCACTCTCCCTTAGTTCTTGGGCATCCGCGGTTACAGCTGCACAACCCACACATTGACTGGCTTCAGAGAAAGATACTGGGGTGGAGTTCCCACTGTCACTCTGTCTCCACTTCACTCCACTGCTGAGGGAGTCTCCAGTTCTGTCACTGCTCCTTCTGAACCTCCAGATCTTTCCAGAGTTCCTTCAGTTTACTATGACCGAAAGGAGGTGTTCAGCAAGTAACGTGCCCTGTCTTTGCCCCTGCATTCAGAATCACAATCAGATATACTTTATTGATCCCCGAGGGGAAACTGTTTTTGTTACAGGTGCTCTTATAAGAATAGAAGAGATATAGAGATTAATCAGAAGAGAAAATATGTGTGTGTGTGTGTGTGTGTGTGTGTGTGTGTGTGTGTGTGTGTGTTGTACAGTTTGATGGCTACAAGCAGGAATGATTTCCTGTGGCATTCAGTCATGCATTTTGGTGGGATGAGTCTCTCACTGAAAGTACTCTTGTGCCTGACCAGCACACCATGAATTGGGTGTGAGACATGTCCAAGATAGTCCGTAGCTTAGTCAGCATCTTCCTCTCTGACACCACCATCAGAGAGTCACACTCCATTCCCACAACGTCACTGGCCTTGCGGATCAGTTTGTTGAGCCTGTTGGCGTCAGCCTTCCTCAGCTTGCTGCCCCAGCACGCAACAGCATAGCACTAGCCACCAAAGACTCATAGAAAATCCTGAGCATAGTCCAGCAGATATTGAAGGACCTCAGTCGCCTCAGAAAATAAAGACAACTCTGGCCCTTCCCGTAGAGAGCGGCAGTGTTCTTTGCCCAGTCCATATTATTGTCAATATGTACCTCCAGGTACTTGTAATCCTCCACAATGTCCAAACTGACCCCCTGGATGGAAACAGGGGTCACCGGTGCCTTGGTTCTCCTCAGGTCCACTACCAGTTCCTTAGTCTTTGCCACATTCAGTTGCAGATGTTTCTGCTCACACCATGTGACAAAGTTGTACACAGCATCCCTGTACTCATCCTCATCACCCTTACTGATACATCCAACTATCGCAGAGTCATCAGAAAACTTCTGAAGAAGTCTCTGTGCAATAGTTGAAGTCCATGGTGTAGAGGGTGAAGGGGGAGGGAGAGAGGACAGTCCCCTGGGGGGCTCCAGTGTTGATGACCACTCTGTCTGACACACAGTGTTGCAGGCGCACATACTGTGGTCTGCCAGTCAGGTAGCCCACAATCCAGGACAATAGGGGAGCGTCCACCTGCATTGCTGTCAGCTTGTCATCCAGTAGAGCTGGACGAATGGTGTTAAATGCACTGGAGAAGTCAAAAAACATAACCCTCACAGTGCTCGCCGGCTTGTCCAGGTGGGCGTAGACATGGTTATGCAGGTAGATGATTGCGTCCTCAACTTCAAGTCGGGGCTGATAGGTGAAATGGAGGGGGTCCAAGAGTGGCTTGACTATGAGCCAGAGCTGCTCCAGGACGAGTCTCCCCAGGGTCTTCATGATGTGGGAGGTCAGTGCCACAGGTCTGTAGTCCTTTGAGGCCCTGGGCCATGAAGTCTTTGGCACAGGAACGAGGCAGGATGTCTTCCACAGCATAGGGACCCTCTGGAGACTTAGACTTAGGCTCATGGCGAAGACATAATGAAGAACTCCACACAGCTGCGGGGTACAGGCCTTGAGCACCCTGGGGCTCGGAGGAGGGATGAGCCAGGCCTGCAGTGTTAAATCTATTAAAAAACAGATTCAGTTCATTGGCCCTGTCAACGCTGCCTTCAACTCCTCTGTTGTTGGCTGTTCTGAAGCCAGTGATGGTCCTCATTCCACTTGTTACCCATGGCTTGTTATTTGGATAACAATGGACAGCTCTGGCTGGGACAGTGGAGTCCACACAGAAAGTGATATAGTCCATGATGCACTCTGTGAGCTCATCAATGTCCTACCCATGTGGCTCACAGAGTGCCTGCCAGTCTGTCCCCTCAAAACAGCCCTGCAGTCTCTCCTATGTCTCCTCTGACCATCTCCTCACTGTTCTTGTGATCGCAGGCTGACTCATCACCAGTGGCACATAACAGAGATAGAGATGCACAAGGTTGTGGTCTGACCTACCCAGAGGGGGGAGGGGGGAGCACCTGTATGCATCCATAGCGTTAGCATACAGCAAGTCCAGGCTTCTCTCCTCTCTTGTAGGACAGCTCACATACTGAGTGAAGTTGGACAGTGTTGTTTCCATGGTGACGTGGTTGAAGTCACCCGAGATAGCGATGAATGCACTCAGGTGTTGAGTTTGCAGACGGGCTATGGCAGAGTGAATCACTAGCAGCAGATATCATCAGGCCTTCCTCCTGTCCTTTGGGTGCTGGGTTTTTCTTCGTGGCTAAAAAGGACAAGACTCTCCGTCCTTGCATGGACTTCACAATGAAATCACAGTAAAGAATAATTATCCATTACCCCTAATGAACTCTGCCTAATGAACTCTGCCTTCGAGTCTCTCCAGGAGACAGCTATCTTCACCAAATTGGATCTGAGAAACACATATCACTTGGTACGTATCAAGGAAGGGGATGAATGGAAAACAGCCTTCAATACCCCTTTCGGTCACTTTGAGTACCTGGTCATGCCTTTCGGCCTCACTAATGCCCCAGCATTATTCCAGGCACTCATCAACGACATCCTGAGAGACTTCCTAAATATCTTTGTCTTCATCTATCTAGATGATATTTAGATTTTTTCTCGCTCTGCTAAGGAGCATGAGGTCCATGTCTGGGAGGTTCTCACATGCCTCTTAGAAAATAGGCTGTTTGTTCAAGCAAAGAAGTGTGAATTTAACGTGCAGTCTGTTTCCTTCCTTGGGTTTGTCATCCAGGAAGGAAGCCTTAAAGCTGACCAGGATAAGGTGAGGGCGGTGGGACAGTGGCCTGTCCCAGAGACCCAAAAGGAGTTGCAGTGGTTCCTGGGATTTGCCAACTTCTATCAAAGGTTTGTCCGGGACTACAGCAAAGTAGCTGCCCCATTGATCAAGCTGACTTCTACCAAAATGACGTTTAGCTGGCCAGACGAGGCAGACAAAGCATTTAACACTCTTAAGAAACTGTTTACTACCACTCCGGTACTGGTCCAACCCGACCCTAGTAAGCAGTTCATTGTGGAGGTGGATGCCTCAGATACCGGAGTGGGGGCAGTACTTTCCCAGCACACAGGAGCTGAGAACTGCCTGCACCCCTGTGCCTTTTTCTCCTCTCACCTCTCCCCAGCAGAGAGAAATTATGACGTTGGAAATCGGGAACTACTAACTGTCAAGCTCGCTGGAGGAGTGGCGAAAACTGGCTGGAGGGGACAGGGCAACCGCTCATTGTGTGGACCGATCATCATCAAGAACCTGGCCTATATCAAACCTGGCCTAAAGAACCTGGCCTAAAAGACTGAACTCCAGACAAGTCAGGTGGGCCATGTTCTTTAGTCAGTTCAACTTTGCTCTCACCTACAGGACGGGATCCAGGAATACCAAACCCGACACTCTCTCACGCCAGTTCTTCCCATCCGAGCCCGAGACGACCCCGATACCATCCTGTCTGCCGATCGGGTGATGGCAGCCCTCACATGGCGTATTGAGAGTGTGGTTCGGGAAGCCCAACACCAGCATCCGGACCCAGGTAACGGTCCAGCGAATAAACTGTTTGTTCCTCCCTCAGTCTGCTCATAGGTCCTGCACTGGTCACACGCCTCTCGCCTCGCATGCCACTCCGGAGCCAACTGCACCATCTCCCTGCTCCGTCGACACCTCTGGTGGCTGTCGCTCAAGGCAGACACCTGGGAGTACGTCACTGCCTGCACCACTTGTGCACGGAGCAAGGCCTCCCATCAGGCACCGGCTGGTCTCCTCCATCCCTTGCCTGTCCCTGGAAGACCCTGATCGACCATGGCTGTGGACTTCGTCACCGGACTGCCCCCTCCCAAGGGTAACACTGCTGTACTCACAATTGTTGACTGCTTCTCTAAAGCGGCACACTTCATTCCTCTCTACAAACTCCCTTCTGCTCTGGAGACTGCTGAGTTATTGACTATGCATGTCATTAGACTGCATGGTATTCCCACTGACACTGTTTCTGACCATGATCCCCAATTTCCCAATTTATATCTCAGGGGTGGAAGGCTTTTGCTAAAGCCTTGGGGGCCACGGTCAGTTTAACCTCCGGCTATCATCCACAGTCCAACAACCAGCCAAAACGAACCAACCAGGATCTGGAAACCACCCTGCACTGTGTCATCTCCGGGAACCAGACAAGCTGGAGTTCCCTCCTGCCGTGGGTGGAGTAAAAAAAAAAAATGAAAAAGCCCCTGCTGATCAGAGAAATCCCTTCAGTGAGGCAGGTGAGAGCGTGGTCCGAGGGGGCTATGGAGGCACTTCAGAACTGTTTTGAGTGCACTGACTGGGATATGTTCAAGGAAGCTGCCTCCTACAATGATCACATCAATATTGATGAGTATGCCATATCTGTGCGAGCCTACATCACCAAATGCATGGATGATATCAGCACTATGAAGAACATCATCACCCGGGCCTACCAAAACCCTAGATGACTGTGGATGTGTGAAATATGCTAAAGGAACGGAACTCAGCCTTCAAGTCAGGTAAAGCGGAGGCACTGAGAACAGCGAGAGCCAACTTGATCCGACTAGCAAAGCGTGACCACAGCCAAAAAAATCCAGGATTTTTTCCATGACGCCTCCAATACTAGGAACATGTAGCAAGGCATACGGGCTATCACAAATTACAAGATAGCCCCTCCTGTGTGTGATGATGATGCTGACTTCCTCAATGATCTCAACATCTTCTTTGGGAGGTTTGATGCACTCCTGCATTGAAAGCTGTTCCCCGGCAGGGTGAAGAGGCACTCTGTCTCAACACAGCTGATGTGCGGAGGTCACAGAAGTGCACAGAGCACAGAAGTGCACTTCAACTGAATTTTGTAGATTCAACTATTATTCTACAACAATGGCGGCGCCCTGTTTGGCTGCGGCTGCACGAGCTCCCGACAATTATGATAGTTACGATCGTAACATGCCACCTAGGATGGCAAAGTCAGTCAGTAATCTGAACAAAATAGTATGTGATCACCAGCTCTTGTTAGAACTATGATCATCCAGTGCCCTCGGCTTCGTGGATAAAACTACTCTGGAGTGTTTACGAAGCCTTGGAGCGTTATGCCGGCAAGACCTGGAGGCCTATGGTGCAGCAGACTCGCCTAACAGCACAGGCCGACAGAGATCCAAGCGGAGGCGGTGTGACCAGAAGCAGAAGCGCGGCTGCTGAGGTGGGCTATCAGCTAGGCTAAAAGAAGAAGAATCGGGGGGGGACATTCCCCTTTATTTGTCACACACACATGCACTTTAATATCAACCTTAGTATGTAAATATGCTGCTATATATTTAACTTACTGCATATTCCTGCTGCTATTTTCATCCTGTTCTATTTCAAATACTGTATATACCATAATACTGTACTGTTTATTTTAACATACTTTATCATACCTGTACATATCACTAAACACTTTTTTATTTATATGTATATATAGTACATATATATGTACTTTTTTCTTTTTCTTAAATTTTTTTTAAAGATATTTCAACCCTGTGCTGAGCTTGTTGCAAACGAAATTTCATTTGGTGTTCACTTGCTGTCTACTGAAAGCTAATCCCTTTAAAACGCTGCTTCCATCCATCTTCCTCTCCAACATTCGCTCCATGGAAACTAAAATAGATCATCTACAGTTGGAAATAACATCAAAACAGGAGATGAGGAACTGCTGCACAATAATCCTGACAGAGACATGGCTAAACTCATCAATTCCGGACAATGCTGTTAGCAGGAGAGCCCATCTGTCCCTGCCCATCCTCACTACATTCTACAGAAGCACCATAGAGAGCATCTTGACTATCTGCATCTCTGTGTGGTGTGGAGGCTGCAGTGCAGCCGACTGGAAGAACATGAGGAGAGTGGTGAGGACAGCAGAGAAAATCATTGGGACTTCTCTCCCCTCCATTCAGCACATTGTACCCAAACGCTGCATGTCCCATTCCGATAACATCATCAGGGACTCCTCACACTCCCACCATGGTCTGTTCTCTCTGCTGGCCTCTGGAAAGAGGTTCTGCAGCATTCGACGCAGGACCACCAGGTTCTGCAACAGCTTTTTCCCCCAGGCCATCAGACTGCTGAATTCTAAATGAGTATTTTTGCACCACCTCACCTTGTTACCACCTCAGGTCACTCTTCACAACTGCACTTTAATATCAACCTTAGTATGTAAATATACTGCTATATATTTAACTTACTGCATATTCCTGCTGCTATTTTCATCCTGTTCTATTTCAAATACTGTATATACCATAATACTGTACTGTTTATTTTAACATACTTTATCATACCTGTACATATCACTAAACACTTTTTTATTTATATGTATATATAGTACATATATATGTACTTTTTTCTTTTTCTTAAATTTTTTTTAAAGATATTTCAACCCTGTGCTGAGCTTGTTGCAAACGAAATTTCATTTGGTGTTCACTTGCTGTCTACTGAATGACAGTAAAAGCTGTCTATGTGTATGTCTATGTCTTGAAGGAGAACTTGTGCTGGCTTACGGCAAACAGATTTTTATCCACTGCTTTAAAGTGACAAGCAACATATTACATTGAGAGTATGTACATGCTTCAGCTATATAAATTCCATAAGTTTAGTGAAATAGAACTTGCATTGCCTCTGTCAAACCATGCTTTCAATTAAAAGTAGTGCACTAAGTGAACATCGCTGCTTTCAAAAGTGGTGCATACAAATGTGATGGGATCTGGGAAAACCAGTCACATGTCGAAATTTTACCTTTTGGAGATTTTAATATCACCTAGAAGCTTATTTCAAGCTCTTTCCAAAGCTGTTTTCATTATTTTTATATCTGGTTTGCATCAAGTGTTATGATCACTCAGAATCAGCTGATCAGTAGGATTTTTTTGGAGCACAATTTTGAGAAAAACAGGTTTAAAGAAAAGGATTCTAAATCAGAACACGACCAGCTAGCTCAAACTCTCTCCGTCTCTGAACTTTGACATCTCTCTCTGTGTATCTCGTAGCATCTGACTGAGGTGTCAAAATAATGTTTTGATGGTTAGGGTGACCAGATGTCCCGCTTTGTGCGAGACAGTCATTTCCATTACTTTTCACACATCCCACAAATTGTGACGTTGTCGTGAATTGTTAGCGACACTGTCAATAATAATTTGCAATAACATCACAATTTGCCGGACGTGTGAAAAGTAATGGAAATGCATGGCTGTCCTGCACAAAGCGAGACATCTGGTCACCCTAACTATGATAGATAAACTGTCTTCGTAGGCTATGTAGACTAACATATTTACACGATGGATTTAATTTGTTCATCTGTTCATCTTTCATTCGTAGGAGATAACAACAAACAGCGTGCCTAACTTAAACAATGTTTTTAACATATTAAACAAGCGAACGATAATGAGATATTTTCAGGAATGATAGACAAGATGTTGTAAAATAATAATTTAATGAAAACCCAATCACACCAAAATTTTGACTTTCGGCCTATTTTCACGTTTTCCTGGAAAAGTGCCAGTGCGCCATCAGACGGGTTTTCCCAGATCGCATCACAAATGTAGAACAGTAGATCAGAATCTGATCTGCATTGAAGGTGCCATATTATGAAGCTTTTTCAATAAGTTACATAGGTCTATGATTTCCATAAAACATGTTCTTGAAGCTGTTTGCTGGAAATAACTTTTAGGAAAAGATTCTCACCCCCCTCTATTTCCCTCCATTTCAGTTCCTTTCAGAATGTGCTGTGTCAGGAGTCTGTAGCTTTAAATGCAAATAAGCTGCTGCTGCCCCACCCATGTTACCGTGGTAAAGGGGAGAGCTTAGACTCACGCAGCATTACCCGTGTGAAAGTAGCGGACATGATAGCAATGAACAGACCGAGTGCTTTCGTAGTTCAACTGTACATACTCAAACCTGAATCAGATTCTGAAGGGAGGGAAGGCTCCTACAGAACCTCAGACTCAGAGAATTCAGCAGGATGCTTCTGAATGGTTAGTCAAAAAACGTCTTTCTATTTTTTTCTCTTCAATACGAGCCCCACCTGTACAGGGAGCAGTGTGAGATGCGCGCAGTTCACGTGGTCAATGCTTACGCTAGGAAGCACCAATCCTAACTTGTAGCATACCATACCAGAATGAAGGGGAGAAACTCAGCTAAAAGCCTCTACCAAGCATTGCCACCCAAACGAAACATAATTCATACCCCAAGAAATTATATGGTCATGTAATGAAAACACGAACATAGCGTATGTCCACATTAGTGCATCTGCTGATTTCACCACGTCACACAAACCACACAAGTCTGGTATCATATGAAAGCAGAGAGTCCAAAGGTCCTGGTTGTTTACATAAAGAGGAGGGAGTGCTCTTCATGTGATATTTTGTCTCAGGGGTTACTTCTTTCTGGATTGTCATTGGTGTTTCTATGGTGAACTTGGGTGCAGCCCCTCGACTCTCTTGACTCTGGTCAATAGAGGTGTCGATCATCAAATTCGACCACTGGGTTGCTGAGACTTTGACTGCGTTGTTAAGCCTGGTTTATGCTTCTGCGTTGCGGTGACGCCGTACCTCTGGCGTACACCCGATGCCGTCACTGAGCATTCATAGTTCTGTGTCGAGGGAACGCGTTGCTCCGCAATTCACCGCCAAGCCGCTAGGGGGGTGTGGCTGTGTCTTTGTTTGGTTTCGGGGGGCTCTTGTCGGATTCCTTGGTTTTCTTCCGGTCAGAGACAACAATGGTGACTGAGATGGAGCGGTTGTTTTTGGAGATGGAGCTCATCAATATTGAACAACAAGTTTCTTTCTTCGGCTTGGTCCATTTTTTCTTGTAGCTCTCAATACAGAAAATGGCGGTGTTGTTGTGCTGCGACCATAGGGCTGCGACTGAACCGGAAATTACGTTCTGAGCGGACCAATCACAGTCCTCGACGTTCACATCACGACGCGTCGACGCGATGTGTAGTCAGAATTTTTTGGAGGTGCACGTCAGGCTACGGCGTAGGGTCCGCGTAGGGTACGCCGCCGACGCGACGCAGAAGCATAAACCAGGCTTTAGTCTCAGTGCTTCGTCTCATACACCATAATAAACTAAATATAGTCAGCAAATGCCACAAATTCAGATCATATTTTTTCTTGAACATATAGTCAAGTTTTTCCTAAGCGAATACTGTATATTACACATTTATTTACATGAAACATTTTACAGATATACACAGGCACACAGAAAAAAGTGAATCACTACTATCATTTACTAGATTATTCAACAACTGTTAATATAGTGACATTTGATTTTGAATTTTGTAGTTTCTCAGGTATATCAGGATATAAAGTATAGAGTTGCGTTACTTTATGTCATGTACAATATAAATTATATTGTTACAATATAATTTTTTGAGTGAAAAAAAAAGAAGTTAACACAAATGTGACTTCATTCTTCACTGATTTGGCTCTGCACTCTCCCTTCACAGTCTTTGGAAAGCTCAGTTTGAAAAGAGGATCCCCAGATAATGTGGTGGCTTGTCCTCTATCAGCATTCTCGCTGTAATGCAGAGCATTACAACATTAGTCCTTGCAGGAAACAGTAGCCTGAACAGCTGTAACAAAAGTATATTGTTATGATAACAGGGCATACTTAGGAGTAAACGTGACAGCACTGTTACAGTATAAATTCATGTCCTAAAGGCTGCAACAGCTCACTGCTACACTTGATCAACAGCAGGTAACTGTAATGATGCGCTGGCCTATATAAAAAAAGAGAAGTGACATCAGCCTTATCTTACATGTATAGTTATGCCAACAGCTAGATGCAGTGTAAAAAAAGGATCACGTATAAATAAACTCCAAGAGGAAACTCATTGAACAGAATGGTTGGCTTGGAGTGTAAATTGTGCTGTGATGTAGCAGTTTCAATCATACACTTGTTTTGCCCTGGGCTCTTCTAAGATACTCCAGTTTAGAAAATATTTCCAAATGCATTATTTTCTCAAATTCCCGAAGCTTAGACCCTGCGGAGCGTCTGTGTATGTATCACTTGACTGACTGGATCGCTGGGTTTGCATGTTGAGACCATGCTGATTGCTAACTAAAAGCTAGCAGTTAGTGTTAGCTTAAGCTATATGGCAAAATACGCTACAGCACGCAAGAGTACAAAAGAAACACACTGCTAATTATTTGTATACTTACATGTCCCTCATCTGCAGGTATTCCAAGCAAAGCTGGAAGTGAACCCTCCTTTAGAAAAAAGTCTCCCTGCTAATTCTGCCTCCTACTGACTGAGTTTGGAGAAACAGTCAGCCTCGAAGTGGTTAGCACACACCAGTTACTGGGAGGCAAGGCCCCAATGTGGACTGAGGCACTGAACACTATCATGAACATTAGCACTCTCACATTCACTGAATTTGAGAGACTTACATTAGTGTTCAACCACCCCAACCGCTGGGAATGCTTCTAGTCGTCTGCTCCACTTAACACAGGGGAATCAAACGGCGGCAGACTACGCTGTGAACTTTCTCACCATTTCAGGCAATGCCAGCTGGAATGACACCGTGCAAGCTTCGTTCAGTGTGGGGGGAGGAGATGCATTCTGTTTTAGCTCTTGTAGACTCTGGTGCGGAGGAAAACCTTATGGACAAGCGTCTGACCACGGATGTGAGCTGTCAGCTGGAGGAGCTAGAGAGGACCGTGAAGGCCTACACGCTTAATGGCAAAGTCATGATTGAAGTAATACACCACACCACTCCCATAAAAATTATCATCTCTGGTAACCACCATGAGGACATCTCTTTTCTCATTGTGCATTCTCCACTCTCCCTGGTGAGCTTAGGCCATCCCTGGCTACAGCTCCACAATCCTCAGACTGTGGCCAGGAACACATTGTGGAATGGAGCTCTCAGTGTCACCCTCTTTGTCTCCACTCAGCCCTTCCTCCTGCAGGTGGAAGCACCGCCACTACTGTCTCTCCTCCAGATCCACCGGATCTCTCCTCCGTTCCTTCTGTCTACTACAACTTGCAGGAGGTAGTCAGCAAGGAGCGTGTGCTGTCTCTTCCTCCACATCCTGATCTTCGACTGTTCCCTAGAGGAACATCTCTGTCATGTGCAGCAGGTGCTCTCACACCTCTTGGAGAATTGCCTGTTAGCTGAAAAATGTGAGTTCCATACTAAAACTGTGTCATTCCTTGGCTTCATCATCCAGGAGGGCAGTCTGAAGGCTGACCCCGAAAACATAAGAGCAGTAGAGGAGTGGCCGGTCCCGGAGACCCGAAGGGCACTTTAGCGATTGCTGGGGTTCGCTAACTTCTATTGAAGGTTTGTCCAGGACTACAGTAAGATAGCCATTCCACTGACTAAGCTAACTTCTTCCAAAGTGAAGTTTAGCTGGTCAGCCTAGTCCGCCTAGTCGGAGGGGTTTAGTCCTGATTGGCCCTCTCTGTCTGTCCGTTGGATTGCGGATGGTATCCTGAGGAAAGACTAGTAGAGGCACCAAGAGCAGAGCAAAAACTTCTCCAAATCTGAGAAATAAATTGTTGGCCAGGAATTCCATGTATGTGGAAAACCTGTTGGACTAAAAGGCCAGCAGTTTCTCTTGCCGATGGTAACCCAGATAACGCCACAAAATGGACTGATTTTGAAAACCAGTCCACAATAGTGAGAATCATGTCATTACCTTTGGACCATGGCAAACCAGTGACAAAGTCCACAGCAATATGAGACCTGGAGTGACCAAGCACCACTGACGGAGGTTAAAGTGGCTTGCAGCTCTAAACAAGGAAGCATGGGCTCAATGGAACTAGTTTGACCCAACAGTGTGCCCACCTTTACTGCTGGGCCGACTCTTTTGGCCGAGTAGGGCACTGGGCTACACGATGAGGAGTGTCCCCACAATACAAACATGCCCCGGAGTGGAGCCGATGTAATCTCTCCGCTGGACTGAGATGAGAGCGGCATAACTGCATAGGTTCCTCTCCCGGGCAGGGAGATGGGGATGAAGAGCGTTTCTTGACAGGGCGCCTGGAACTCTCCACAGCAAAGGCTCAACTCCCTCCCTCACAGCGGTGCTCACGCTACCGGTTGTCTAACCTAATGGCTAGGACCATCCGAGCCTCTAAATCAGCAGGATTCGTCTTTAACCTTTTTGCTGATCCCTTTAACAAATGCCACCCTTAAGGCTTCCTTGTTCCAACCTGCATCTGCTGCCAGCGTCCTGAACTCCACGGAGTACTCTGCCACAGACTGAAATCTTTGACAGAGATCCATGAGTTGGAATGAGGCATTACCGAAATGATCCGGGTGATTAAAAATAGATTTAAATTGCCTGACAAATGTATCAAATGATAGACCATCAAAACTCTGCTGACTGCATCGTGCCTCCACCCAGGCTAATGCCTTACTCCTGAGTAATCCAAAAAAAAAGAAAATCTTTTCCTGAATGGTGGCAAGAGATTTCTTGCCACCATTCAGGAAAAGACCAGGGAGCGCCGCCCGAGACCACCCTGACCCAGGCAGACAGGAGGCCCCACACCAAGGTGCAGAGGCCTCCAGCCGTCCAGGCCAGAGCCGTCTCCTCAGCAGCACCCCCATCAGTAGACCAGGTGCAGCTCCCAGTGTGGGGGGCTCCCATGAGGAAATACTTGGCCTAAAAACCAAGGACCCCCATTAGGAAACACACAAAACATTGAATAAGGAAGCAGAGACTTTAGCACATTTAATGAGGTTTTTTTTTTTTTTTTTTGCATGTTAACGTTTACCCCTTTCTTTGTCTTCTCCTACACCTAGCAGTTCCAGCTCCGTCCCAGCCAGTGAAACTGAGACGGAGGAGTCCATCCTCATTTATGGAGAGGGGTTGCAGTGGACTGTGCCACGTGTTGAGAGGAGGGGGGTCCAAATTGATTAGCGTGTATATGTACTCTTATGCATCTAACGGCTGGTAGGGCCATTGTAAATTATTATGTTCTGTTGCATGTTTTGATGAAGTTTGTATGGCTATATTGAATAGGACTTAGGATGTATTTGAGTGTAAATTGAAAATTAATTGTGTTTTGTTTCTGTAGGAGGGGCTTAGAGAATATAGGTGGCCAGCACCATGTGCGGGCTCACTCTGCCGAACTCCAGCCAGTTGTTAGGAGCGGGACTGCTGGCCCAGCGCATAGTACCCTCCAAGGGCTCAGCCTATGCTATTGTTTGTAGCTCAGTTCTGTTTTTTCATTGTTTATGTAGTTTGCTTGAGCCATTATTTAATCCATTATTTTTCTTTTCTCTTTTTATTTTTTGAAGACTTTCTTTGCCTTTTTGTATAATTTTCTTTGACTCACCCTGTAAATAGTCCTGGTTACAGCACAATATACTACGACATGGGGATAATACAGCCTGCAACAGCCTTTGCCTTCCTTTTCTTCCCACTTGCCATCGTAACACACCCAAAAAGGTTTGGGATTTGAGATGGGGGTATCTCGAGCGGGGCTAAGGTCCACTAGGGCTGTGGCAGGAGCCAGCGCCGGGGCTTGTGCCCCTGAGGCCAGGGCTGCAGAAGCAAGACCAGCCACTTGCGTGGTTAGCTGGGTAACCTGCAAGGTCAACTGCTGACTGATTTCCAATAAGGAATGAAGTATTTGATCGTGGTGGCTTAACCACTCACCCTGTTTGGGAAGAGCAGTTTGAACCGCGGGGTCCCAGTCCATAGGCCAAGTATCTGCCGGGTCCATATTGGCCAGATTGTTCTGGTATGGTTTGATAATGAATTTAAATAGGACCCAAGGGGCAGACACAAAGCACAAAACAAAAGGAGCCGTTAAACCATAGAACATGTAGCAGGAAGGGGAAAAGGAAATGAGCCTTTTCCACCTGAGCTGGAAAGGAAGGGGGGAGGGAGATGATAAATCAGTCACACCTGAGAGCTCAGAAAAGGAGGGAAATCAAACAAAGGAGGCTTGAAGGAGGACTGAAATGAAGTGAGAAGTGAGAAAGAAAGAAAAGGAGATAGCTCAAAGTTTGATTCAGTCACCGAATTAAAAGAAAACAGTGAAGTAAACTGAGTGTTAAGGATGGGCTGGAAGTTGAACTGTGCATTAAACTGGACACTGGAGGAGAGAAGCTGATCCCTGGAGTAGGCGGAAAATAAGCTGATTCTGCTATCCTTGACCTGTTTGGATTCAGTGGAAAATATCTCTGCCCGAGTTGGGTGACGCACTACTAGCAGATAAGTCCTCTTTTCCCTGAAACTCTCCTGGCTTCTCCTAACTTCTGACCTCAAGCTATGCTGTTTTTTCTCTCCCCTCAAACATATATCCCTCTTAACTAAACTGAACTGAACTGAACTACATTCATTTTCCCCCAAACACCCATTCATCCTTCTGAACTGAACTGAAAGACACACAAACTATACACACGCACACACACATACAAACAATTTGCATTCATCATCAACTGATTTGAACTGTTATTATTTATTTAAAGAACTTTTTATTTTTTGGTGATTACTCTCTGAATATCTCATTTGAATTTGGCTTTTGCTTTATGAATGGACATTTATGAATTAAGAGACATTTGAGTTTGATTATTGACCTGATGTGTTTTGATTAATATTTGACTGAATATAAGAAAACTAACTAACTGCATCGATTGGTTGTGTTTTATTGTGTGGTTTTGTAGGTAAGAAGTCAGCCTCATGTCCAAATTTCACCCCTAATCAAATGGACAGATGGAGAGGGCCAACCAAGATTTGGAGACCGCTTTAAGGTGTCTATGCACGGACAACCCTACCGAATGGAGTTCCCTCCTCCCTTGGGTTGAATACTCCCATAACTCCCTAACCTCCTCTGCCAGTGGCCTCTCTCCCTTTGAAGTCTCCTTAGGCTATCAGCCTCTGCTCTTCTCCTCACAGGAGGCCAAGATCGCCATTCCATCTGTGACTAAGCACATGAAGAGGATGAGGGACATCTGGGCTTCAGCCACCAGGGCTCTGGAACGCAACCAGGGTGCAAAACAGCGCTCCGCCGATCGACTCAGGACCCCAGCCCCTCTCTACAAACCAGGTAAGTCAGTTTGACTTTCCACCAAAAATATCCCTCTATGTACTGAATTATGAAAACTGTCTCCCAGGTTCATTGGACCATTCCCCATCATCAAGATCAGTAAACCCTCAGGCAGTAATGTTGAAGTTACCAGACACCATGAACATTCACCCCACGTTTCAAGTGTCACAACTAAAACCTGTTTCCTCCAGTCCTCTGTGCCCTCCTTCCGAACCCCCTTCTTTCTGCCTGCCACGTCAGCGTGTGCCTTGCCTCTGAAAACCTGATTTGTCGCAGCTCTCTTTGTTTATTCCCACTCACATTTTGAGTGCGCTTTATATTGTTATTTTTCACTCCTTATGAGTGTGCCTTTTGTTGATCATTTCTTGTGTATAATAGATTACTTTGTTTTACTAATTTCCTCTCTGGTCTGCATTTTTGGGTCCTAAGAAAATCATTCAGGCATTCTGCCTGACAAATACAAAATTTGTGGGACCTTTTATGTTATTATATTAACAAAAATGAGGTTCATGAATGTTTCAGTACAGAATTAATGGTAGAACTTTGTAATAAGACACTCTTAATAAAGGATTTACAAGTTAGAGCAAAAAGCTTCATTAAAAACACAAAAAACTTTGAAATCAAATTTGTCTTTCAAAATTTATATTCATAAATAAATAAGAAACAAAATGCAAACAAACAACCTAATAGCCTATTTTTCCTTCACAGTCTGAAACTCAGCTTATCTGCTTAATCAGACCCATGCTGGTTTGGATCACATTTTGATTGACAGTGGCCTAGCAACATCTGCAAACAACCCAAAAACTCAAATCAAGTCAATCAAATTCAAATATTGATGAGGTCAGCTAAGGTCAGCTGAGCCCCATCCACTTCAAACCAGTGAAGCGTCAATCTGTTCTCATTCCCAGGGTGCCAAACACTGCCCCTTTTCATGGCTCTCAGTGCCGCAGGGTACCCTTGAATACCTGTATGAAATGCATCAGGCTTTCAAATAACCCCTATGTAAACCCACGCACTATTAGATGTTTAGAGCAATTGCTCCAGCCATCTAAGACATTCTCATCCTAGCAACACACAAAGCCTTCCTGCCAGATAGCTGGAAGAGAGATCATAAAAACATAAATGTCAATGGAAACAAGCAAAACTGTTCTAATTTAGTGTATCTTGCTAGAAGATTTGTGTTCATGAAGGACCCATAGTTAAATGGTGATTGAGAAAATAAGTTTTCTGGGCCTTGAATGGTTAGTGAATCACATACTAATGATTTATAAATCAGTTATACGGCTATGATAAATAAAAATTTTGAGTTCAAAGGTTATGAAAAAACCCTTTGGTTGGTGCTTATCTTCCTTCAGTATGACACTAGTTTGTTTGTTTGTTTGTTTGTTTTGCTGTTTAACCACTGAACCAAAATCAGTTTACTAACATCTTTTTAACATTTACATCTTTCCAGACTTGATCAATTGTTGTTGGTAGAAGTGTTAAGTGCGTGTATGAACAAATCTTTGATACTGAATTTTCAGACTGAACTGACTATACTGACAATACTGAATCCCTGGAGTCGCTACCTGAACTCAGTAACTTTTAGCAGTGGAGTTCCTCACTGGTGACTGAAAGCACCATTGACTGCCCAGCAAGTAAGTTACTAACTGGTTAAAAGCTCATTCAAAGAACCAGCAACCAACTACATGCTGCTGAGCTGAAGAAAGTCAGAATCAGCCTAGAATATCACAGGGTTATGAATGATGATGTACATATTGAATTGGATTTGACTGGTGAGGCAGTCACATAGCTAATAAACTACACTAAACAACTATGAACATTTGAACGGAATTGAACAAACCAATTCTAATCAGGATAGTTAATTACTTTGCATATTACACTTATTTTTGTAAGACGAGAAGGCTAGGCAAAGGCAAGGCAAATTTATTTGTATAGCACAATACATACACCAGGCAATTCAAAGTGCTTTACAGAAGCATAAAAATACATTAAAATCATACATTTCAAAGAAAGAAAGAGATTAGAAGAGAATAGAAAAAAAAAAATAAAGTACAATTAAAGGAACATTAAAAACAGAAGCCAGTAAAAGACAATAATTTAGAATGATTACTTTAAGTAAAAGCTGTAGCAAATAATAATGTTTTCAACCCTGATTTAAATGAACTGACAGTTGGTGCAGACCTCAGGTGTGCAGGGAGAGTATTCTATAGGTGAGGAGCATAATAGCTGAAAGCTGCTTCACTTTGTTTGGTTCTCATTCTGGGAACACACAATAGACCTGTCCCTGATGACCTGAGAGGTCTGGACACTTCATATGGAGTTAATAAATCTAGAATATATTTCGGTCCTAGACCATTTAATGCTTTGTAGACCAACAGTAAGATTTTAAAGTCTATTCTTTGACTCACAGGAAGCCAATGTAGTGATCTGAGGACTGGTGTAATATGGTCCATTTTTCTGGTGTTTGTAAGGACTCGTGCAGCAGCATTTTGAATCAGCTGTAGTTGCCTAATTGATTTTTTGTTTAGGCCAGGAAAGACTCCATTGCAATAGTCCAACCTACTGAAAATAAATGCATGAACCAGTTTTTCCATGTCTTCTTTGGACAGACATCCCTTAATTCTGGTTATGTTTTTCAGGTGGTAGTAGGCTGATTTGGTAATGAGCTTTAACTGGTTGTTAAAATTCAGGTCAGAATCAATAATTACACCAAGATTTCTGGCTTTATCTGTTGTTGTCAGTGACATGGAATTAAGGTGAGCACTGATCTTTGACCTTTCATTTTTGGGGCCGAATACAATCACTTCTGTCTTATCTGCATTAAGCTGAAGAAAATTCTGGCACATCCACTCATTGATTTGGTGAATACACTCACTCAGTGAAAGTAAGGCACTGTAGTCATGTGATGACACAGAAATATAAAGTTGTGTATCATCTGCGTAAGTATGATAAGAAATATTATGTTGCTCCATAATCTGAGCTACAGGCAACATGCAGATATTGAAAAGAAGTGGTCCAAGAATGGACCCTTGTGGCACCCCACACATCATCTTTTTTCATTCAGACACATGCTCACCAATTGAAACAAAGTAGTCTCTATCTTGTAAATAAGATTGTACAGTTAGATAGTACAGTGCCACTAAGTCCCACCCACTTTTCCAGTCTGTCAAGAAGTATGTCATGATCAACTGTATCAAAGGCAGCACTGAGATCTAACAATACTAAGACTGAGGTTTTGGAAGCATCATTATTCAGATGTATGTCATTTAAAACTTTGATAAGTACAGTGTCAGTGCTGTGGTGTGGACAAAATCCAGACTGAAATGCATTAAAAAGATTGTTCTGCATCATGAAGCATGCATTTGTTGAAAAACAACCCTTTCAATAATTTTTCCTAGAAAGGGAAAATTTGATATTGGCCTGTAGTTACTTATCGCTTTTTAGGGGAGGTTTTATTACTGCAGTTTTCAAGGCCTGGGGAAAGTGACCAGACTGAAGAGAATTATTTATTATCTGCAACACATCTGGAGCTATGCAATTAAAGACATTTTTAAAAAAGTTTGTTGGCAGAGTATCAAGGCAACATGTTGTGGATTTTAACTGTGATACAGTTTCTGTCAGCCTTGTATGATCTAGAGGGTTAAAATGTGCTAGATTAACTGGAGAACAAGAAGGCACAGATGGACTTATCATTTTGCCTGAGCTGGAGCTGCACACTGTTTGTCTTATCCTTGAAATTTTATCTGTAAAAAAGGCTGCAAATTCATTGCATGACTTGTTGGATAGCAGCTCAGGAGGGACTAATGCTGTGGGCTTTGTCAGTCTATCCACAACAGAAAACAAAGTGTGGGCATTATTACAGTTTCTGTTGATAATCTCTGAGAAGAATGCTTGCCTTGCCTTCTTTAGTTCGTGGTTATAGGTGTGGAGACTGTTTTTGTAAATCTCATAATGAACCTGGAGTTTGGTTTTTGGCCACCTGTGCTCTGCCTGTCTGCAGACTCTTTTCTGGACTTTGACCAGTGTGGTGTTTCTCCAAGGTGTCTTTTTCCTTCCTGATAAAACTTTTGTCCTAACTGGGGCGATGGAGTCAATAATAGCCATAACTTTGGGACTGAAACTATTTACAAGGTCATCAGTTGAAGCTGAGGGCAGTGTTGGTGATGGTGTAAAACACCAAGTGAAGACTGCACAGGTGTTATCATTAATATAATGCTTTTTGATTACCTCTGTTCCACTTTTGTTAAGAATAGCAGGTATGGCCATTTTAAATGACACACAGTAATGATCAGAAAGAGCAATATCCATCACCACAACCTCAGAGATATTAAGCCCTTTGGAAATAACCAAATCTAATATATGCCCTTTGTTATGTGTTGAATGTGTTACGTGCTGAGATAGGCCAAAATGATCCAGGATGTTTAAAAGTTCTTTAGCACATCCATCTTTGAGATTATCAACATGAATGTTGAAGTCACCCACTAACACAACACAGTCAAAATCAATACAAACAACAGACAGTAGATTGGCAAACTCATCGGAAAACTTTGCATTGTATTTTGGAGGCTTGTAGATGGTTACGAAGACTGATCGACAGGGAGACTTTGATTGAATGGCAACATATTCAAAAGATTCAAACTGACCATAAGAGACTCTACTGAATTGAATGCTATCATTAAACAAAATGGTGACTCCACCTCCTCTCTTATGCATTCTTACTTCACTTATGAAACTGAAATTTGGAGGGGCTGACTCATTGAGAACTGCTGCGCTGTTATCTTGTCCTAACCAAGTTTCAGTTAAAAACATAAAATCAAGCCTGTGCTTGATGATAAAGTCATTGATGAAGAATGATTTGCCAAAGACCTAACATTTAAAAGAGCTAACTTAAATGTACTAAAAAGTCCAACATCCCCTTGTTTTAGAACATACTGTGGCTGACCTGGAATACATGTTAAATTCGATGATGTGATGTTTCTGAAGAGATGGGCCAATCTTCTCCTCCTACCTATTGAGACATGAATCACTGCTTCCGGCACAATGGGCCTTGGCTTTTCCTTGGAAAAGTCAGGCATAACATTTGCCTTAAAAGCTGGACCTGGAACACATCAGTTACCAACACAGATAGGTGGCTGTGCTGGGCTCTTACTAGGGGACTGGAGTAGGTTCAGATCAAGCCGTGGAGGGGGTGGAGGTGGTGGAGGTGGTGCACATCAGCGCTGTGGTGGTGGAGGGGGACAGGATGGTTGTAGGGGGCGGGGTGGAATTTGGGGGGACAGGATCCCAGATGGGCGAGGATACCAGCGTTGACAAGTTTGTTCATTTGGTCAGTAAACTCCAGCAAGGGGGAGGATGGTGATGGGATACCCAGTGAAGATGATGAGCTAGATGGAGTTTGGGCAGTTGCAGATGGTGACCTAGGTGGAGTTTTAGTGGTTGGAGTCAGTGAATCCTCACGAGCAGTGGCCCCTGGTGGAGGACATGAGGCATCCCCCTTTTTGCTCTGGCATCCTTCATGGTTAGAGCATACAGGCGGGGGGAGAGTTGGTTCTCCTTTATGTTTTGGTGTTTGCTGCTTTTGTTTGGATTCCTCTTGTCTCTTGTGCTTGGGAGTGGGAACAGTGTTACACAGGAAGAAAGATAGGTTGGAGGCAAAAAGTTTTACTCCTGACTTGTTTAGGGAAAGTCTGTCTCCTTTGAAAAAATGTCTGCGGTCCCAGAAAAAGTTGAAATTGTCAATAAAATGCACTGAGTGGACATCACATGCAGTTGAAAGCCATCTGTTTACTGCCAGTAATCTGCCTAATCTCTCTCCTGCTCCTCTGACTGGTGGTAAAGGCCCACTGAAGAAGACCTCAGCATTCAGAGAGCTCACTGCATTTAGCAGTTTATCTAAATCTCGTTTGAGCACTTCAGATTGTCGTTTCGCAACATCATTGGCCCCTGTGTGCAGTACAAGGTATTTCAAAGTTGGAATTTCTGCAACAATAGTGAGGATTCTGTCAGTCATGTTGGAGACTGTATCATCAGGAAAGCACAACACTTTTGTGTTTCTGCTGTACATGCTTCCCACATCTTTAATAGCAGAATCACCGACAACCAGAGTCTCAGGACTAGTCAGTAGCTTTCCGCCTTACCCTGCTCTGTGAGTCAGAGGAGTTATCCAGGTTTCCAGTTGGAGATCCAGGGTCCTGCAGTAGTGGAGCAAACCGATTTTGCAACTGCACACTAGCTGGTTTGGGAGCTTTGTTGCTCACCTTCCCTTTAGCTTTTATCCACAGCTGTGCCTTGCTCTGCATAGGTGTTGAGGAGGATGATAACGCAGGCCTGCCTGTCGCATCACAGATCTCTGGGCGCTGGGTTCTACCTGTTGGACGTCTCCCCATATCAGCCGATTTACTCTTGGGCTTTGCCCCGAGAGCATTCCAGGGAGGACTAATACTGGCAGATTTATTACCCGGTACACAGCCCTTTAGTTTCGTGGGAGCTGTATCAGAGCTAATTAGCTGGATGTTAGCATTCTCCAGTCCGCTGTTTTGAGTCAGTGGCAAAGTACTGTCATTTCCACAAGGTCCGTTCACTTCTGCGTTTATTTCCAGGTGCTGAACTTTACATTCCAACACTGCAACCTGCTGCAGAAGTTTGTAGAGGTCATCTGTGGAGAAAGGAGGCGTCTTGGTGCTAGTTCGTTAGCTTTAGCTGCCAGCAGGCTATTTCTCTCGGTAGACCATAGCAGGCTTTTTCTGTCTTTAGATGTCCAATTCAGCCAAAAATTAAAACTTTCAAGTTTAAGGAAAATTAAAATAAATACAGAAAACAAGATGGGACATCACGAGCCCAGACAGAAACCAGCTACCAGAGGAGGAGGAGGAGGAGCATGCAGGGCTGACACCATTCCTAAATTTTTCTGGTGTACTAAATTTCCCCGTGTGGGATCGAAGTCTTATTTTATTCTTGCGGCTGTATCCTGAATATGAAGCTCCAGCCAGCAGGTCAGATCAGCCAGATCAGATCAATCTGACTGCCTTGAAACCGCAGTAAGTCACTGTGACTGACCAAATGTGGTCCAGCACCTAACACCCAATGAAACTACAACTTGTACATTTTGGAGCTACTGCTCCTTCAAAATGCAAGGAGCCAGCTGAGGTTCGAGCATCTGAAAAGAAGGCCTCCTAGGTGCCACATCCAGCCAGGATTAGTGGTGGAAAATGCATGGATTGCAATCTTTTGGATCTTGAAGACGGCCTGAGGGCCAAAATGTCATTTAAATGAAAGAAACATCAATATATATGGAGCCAGAGTGTGTGACGCTTCTTTCCTACTCTTAAATAAGCTGGAAACAGACAAATCCTGGTCCAGTGTTCCTGCAGCTCTTTTCCAGAAGCTGAGTGACTGACCAATTCATTGTAATGGTCAAAAGCATACAAAGCATCAATAAATGCTTCACAATCCATTAATAAAGGCATTACTTACAATTCATTACCCCATATATCAGGGCTGACTTAGAGACAGTTAATAGACACAAACCAGCTTTCCATATTGAAACATTGAAAGTCACTGTGTTAAAAGCTACTTTTTTTTCAAGTCAAACAGTACAAGCTCAGTAGACCTCCCATAGTGCTCTACAGACTCAGCCAAACTTTCCATGAGATTTCATCACCCCCTGCCCTATCCCATCATGGAAGATTTTGATTCACAGGACTAACAACCTTATTATGCAGCACACTTATTATTGATATTACGCCACTGAGGTGCAGTTGCCATGGTCACAGAGCGAGAGACATTTAATTTTCTCTCCTCCATCATCATTATCTATGGGGCCATCTGTTGTGGAAAATGAATTCAGCCTCATTTGCATGACTGATAAGCACATTCTTTATCTGTCCCACAGAAGGTCATATGCCATGGATTTGGGGACTAGAGAGAGAAGAGTGAGGGGGTGAAATGATGCATGGTCTTACCTCTATGAAGGAGGTAAATGGGGTGTATGTGTGTGTTTGAGTGTTAGAGCTTGGATGTCTGCATGTGTCTGTATAATGCATGGACATGTAATGTTTATGCATGCCCTCTTGTTTATACCCATGTCATGACTTTGTTCCTGTGTAGACCTCTTTGAATTTACATAAGCATGTGCCTGTGTGTGTACTTGTGTATGTACCCACCATCCTGACGGCATGTAACAATTTTGTGTGTGCATATATTTCCACAAAGGTGTGTGTGAGTGTATGTGTGTAGCCCTAGCTAATTTAAGTTACTCCCTAATATTTGAATTACTCCTTAATATTCAAATAACTGTTTTCTTGGAAACTAATAGGTTCATGTAAATTTTGCACCATATTAATGTGTTTTAATGTTATTCATATGGTTACTTGCATACAAACGTTATACTGCAGCTTTAAGTTGGTTGGTTGTAATGTACTTGACTAGCATGTGGCATAAGCCGACTACAACCTGTGTTGTTACATTTTGATGTTTGTGATTTGCTGCTTGTGAGTCATGTTACGTTTCGAGTTGTGTGATTGGTGGTGGAGCTAGGAGGTGGGGTTTTTGTTGGACGAGAGAAGCAGAGGTTACGGCCGCAGGAGAGAATCAGGAGGGTGAGACGAACTAAAAGTTTTTAGTTAGCAAAGAGTTTTTTCTTGGACTGACTAGCCCGGTCAGTCAGCAGTCTTCGGTGTTCGATGTCTTTCGCCACAAGTGGAGGTGAGAAGTTGAGACCGTTTGGATTTGTGACTGTTTGGAGACGGAGAACAGCGGCTTGCTGTGCTCTTAGCTTATCTCGGGGAGGTCATCACCATCATCACCTGTTTTCTGCCAGCCTGCCATCAGCCCATCAGCAGCCTGCCTGCGTCTCCTGTTGGCACTGAAGTGCACTTCTGGGATTCTTATGACACGAACTAGGCTACTGTGAGTACTCACCTGTTGTTTCTGCACAGTCAAAGGGCACTGGCTTCCACTGTACTTGGCCGCCACGCTCCCCAGCTTTGACCAGGCCTGCAACGTGGGGTTTGTTTTTTTCATGTTTTTGTTTTCCTTGGTTGCCAGCTTGTGCGAGTGTGTGTGCGTGTGTGGCTGGGCCCAAAAAAAGGGTGGAATATTACTAAAAGGTGTTATAAGAGCTCTTTTGATGTGTTAAACATTTATTAATCTATTTTCTGGTTAAGCTCATAAATGGTAAATAATAGCCGAACAAACTCAAAGGAGCACATTTGTGTTTAAATTAAAGGGTGTTAACAGAGTTTAAATACAGAACAAGATTAAAGGGACATTAAGTTAAACACATTTTTTTTGAGTTGACAGAGTATTGCTTTAAGAAAGAGTGAAACCATATTATTGGTTTAGTAATTAATTTGGAGGTTATTTCATTTAAGTGCAAGTATATATATATTTTTTGTTGTTGTTGTTAATAAACTCTAAGTCAATGCATTGGAAACATACTTGTCAGGTGATTCATTTTGAGTGCATATAGTCATAAGTGTACTGTTTAAAGAAAGCAGAAAGTGATCCTTTACTAGTGAAATTAAAGTGACATTGCTATTCGGTCAAGAGAGAGTTCATAATATATAAATAGAGGGTTAACTAACTCGTAAGGGAGTTCATTTTTACGAACCTAGGGCGCTGCCTATGGTAATGGGTACAGGAAGCGCTACATGTGTATATGTGTTGCCCTGTAGGCATAGGTCTGTGCTTGTGCAAAGTATATTTTGAGTTTTAGACCACAGAGTGACGGTATTTTAGAAAGTATTTACATTTTGGCCAGTCAGACTTCTTTTAGATCTGTTTTTGTCTCCACCAACACCAGAGAAAAGTATCCACTGCCTTACCTGCTACATTTTCTATTTTGTCCATAAGCTTTTGTCCATAAGCCTCTGTGCTATTTGGTGTTGAGCAGGCATTTTTGCATCTAAATTATTTAGCAAATTCTTTTTCTTTGTCTTTTTTTGACAGGGCCATAGCCAGGAAAGGTGAAATCACAATATCCTGAACTTATACATTTCTGTCATTTACATAGATTTTTAATATTTAATTATTTATCATTTTCTGAAAATGCTCCTTTCCTGACATGAAGCCCTGCTATAAATACCACTTTAAAGCCATTTCCACACTGTCAGGAATAAAATTGTGGTCTAGAAATAGTTAATCTGTCACATCAGTCAACTCTTTTCTGCTGCCACTCTGTTTCACCTACTCACCTGCTCAGCCTGCAACCTTCACCAGCCTTCCACACTCACTTGTTCAATCAATGTTCAACACACACCTGGAATTCATCACCTATTGAGTACAATACTTAAGTCCCCCTTCCACTACCATACCTTGCCAGATTATTCTTAGCCCTTATGCAAGACTCTTCAGCGATCACTTTTGGACAGATTCCCCATTTTTGACCCAGCCTGCCTTTGACCTTGTCTGCTCTCCAATTTTTTCCACGGTGAAGACCCCTGTTCTGTGATCCTGACTACGATTTTTGCCTTGCCCCCTCTGGACCATAGTATCTGTGACACTCACCTGCTTCACCGTTCAGTCAGCGCTGCATTTGGATCCATGTAACTCTGTTACAATACAATCTGGCCAGTTATGGTTCCAATGCGCTCGACTTTGCCAACTGCTTCAAGCAGATTGAAGAAAGTCTCCAGCAGCATGAGTCTGTGACGGCGGCCACCGCAGTGGCGCTTAGTCATTCCCAGCCTACGCCTCCGGCTCCTGTCCAGTCACTGCCCGCCATTCCGCCTCCTTCCATCAGCGAACCCAGAGTCGGCGCTCCTGAAAGCTACGCCGGAGACCCATAAAACTGCAATGCTTTCCTAACAAACTGCTCCATCCTCTTCTCCTCAGAACAAGCGAAAGTAGCCTTCGCTATAAACCGCCTGACGGGAAAGGCTCACCTGTGGGGAACAGCGGAGTGGGAGAGGGGTACTCCTGCCTGTCAGTCTTGCCAGTTGTTCGCAGCAGAGCTCGGTGCGCAGGGGTCCGCCACAGCCCAAAGTCTCCTCAATCCCTAGCAGGGGGAACAGTTGGTCGAATACTCCATTGACTTCTGCACTATGGCCCTACAGAGCGAACAGAATGCGTCTGCCCTTTCGTGACGCCTTCACGCATGGTCTGGCAGCCTACACTAAAGATGAATTGGTGTTGTACGAGGCACCGTCATCCTTAGATGGCATCATCGAGCTGGCCACCCGGGTTGACCTCTGCATCCAGGGTCGGTAAACACCAGCTTGCCAGCCTACGACGTGATTCTGAGCCACGCCCCCGATGCATTGGGGTCTGCCTTCGTCCGGCCCCGGGGGGAGGGGCCAGAGCCCATGCAACTGGGGCACACCAAGTTGGCACCAGAGGAAAGGGATTGACGCTGACAGTCCAACTTTTGTATGTACTGTGGTAAAAGTGGCCATTATGTATCACGTTGGCCAGTAAAAGACAGGGCTCAGCAATATTGGAGGAGATACTGTGGAGCCATACCTCTGTTCAATCCTCCTCATTTTGGCCCACCAGGCCTCTGTTCCAATCCAAGCTCTTTCTTCCCAAGGTTCTCACACTCTAGCCACATTCATTGACTCTGGGGCTGATGCCAGTATCATGGACGATGAACTTGCCTCACAGTTGGAGATTGAGCTGGTTCCGCTTTCTCACCCCGTCCCTGCCAGTGCTCTCGCCGGCCATCTGCTAGGCACAGTTTCTCATCAGACTGCTCCAGTCCATGTTCTGCTCTCGGAAACCACCATGAAACTGTTCAATTTCTCATCCTGAGGTGACCCCGCATTCCCCTTATTTTGGGTTTCCCTTGGCTTCGACATTATAACCCTCACATAGGCTGGTCAACAGAGGCCATCCTGGGATGGAGTGCATCCTGCCATCAGGTTTGCCTCAGACAGGCCGCTAGCCCTCAACACTCTCTCTGTCATTGGTGCCTCCTGAGTATCACAACTTTAAGGAAGTCTTCAGCAAAGCCAAAACTACCTCTCTGCCCCGTCATTGACCATATGACTGTGCCACTGAGCTTCAGCCGGCTCGTCTCCACCCAGGGGACATCTGTACTCTCTGTCAGCACCCAAGAGAATAGCCATGAGAGAGCTACATAAATGATTAATTGGCGGCAGGCATAATCCGGCCATCGTCTTCACCAGCAGCAGCAGGCTTCTTTGTGGGAAAGAAGAATGGTTCACTGAAACCATGCATCGATTATAGGGGCCTGAGTGACATCACAATAAAGAACCGTTATCCACTCCCCCCATCTCATCCCTTTAAACTACTCCAAGGTGCCACCATCCTCACTAAGCTAGATCTCTGTAATGCCTACCACCTGGGAGGGAGATGAGTGGAAAACAGCCTTTAACACCCCAACCGGACACTATGAATATCTGGTGATGCCCTTCCGAACTTACTAATGCTCTGGCTGTGTTTCAGGCTTTGGTGAATGACATCCTCAGAGACATGCTAAACTGCTTCCTGTTTGTCTACCTTGATGACATACTCATCTTCTCACAATCAAAGGAGGAACACATTCATCACGTTCAGACCGTCCTGCAGCATCTTCTGGAAAACTCACTTTTTGTCAAGGCTGAGACCTCCTGGCCTCTTCTCAAGATTCGCAAGCAGCTGCAAAGGTTCCCGAGGTTTGCCAATTTTTACAGGTGCTTCATACGAGGCTACAGCTCTATAGCCACTCCTCTCACGAGTCTCACATCCTCCAAGGTGGCTTTCCAGTGGACACCAATGGCAGACAAGGCCTTCCAGACTCTCAAGGCATGCTTCACCTCAGCACTCATCCTCCAAATACCCGACCCTGAGTGCCATTTTATTGTGGAGGTGGATGCATTGGATGTAGGGGTGGGGGCCGTACTATCTCAATGGTCAGTGTCTGACCAGAAGCTTCACCCCTGAGCCTACTTCTCTCGAAGCTTATTGGTCCCTGAGAACTTGCACTTCCAAGCTCACCTGCCATACTGGAATTCAGTGGACCCAAAACATACTACGCAAATGGTTTTGGTGACTTTAGCTGCATTTGGATCCTGCTATCTCATTACAGAATCCTTTATTTAGCTTTTTTTTTTTTTTTTTGGCCTAAAAGCATTCAATTTACCGTGTCTTTACAAAAATATCTCATGTGACATTCACATATTTAAGTGTAAATTATTACATTTCACATCTGATTTTTGAAAACTATGAATTCATTATATGTGAAATGTTGTTTTTACATTTGACAAACAACATGTACCTGTAAATAAATCAATCCCATATGAAACATAGTGCATATGTTTTTTTGTTTGTTTGTTTTCTTTTTTTGGGCATTTTTCTATGTCCCACATTTCACAGAGATTCAGTTATATTAGTTATCACAGTTATATTAAGTATAACTGTGGTATCTATCTATATTAGAATGTCTGTTTATTTGTGTTATATCACTAGTTTGACAAAAAAAAAAAAAAAAAGACTCATAGAAAGGCAGAATTAAGTTTGCCCTTGCCAAATAAAGGCAAAACTTTTATTAATTTAGTTCAGGCAGTTTCTTTTTTTCACCACTGTGGCGCGAGGAGGGGGTTGGTTGGTGTATCACCAGAGTGTCCGACAACGCCACCTGGGGAATTGCACCCCAGGAAATGCTAAGCTAGGATTTTAACCAGACAAGGTCACACAGGTTAAAAAATACCATGGGGCGAGACGGTTTATCATTTAAAAGGAAACAAACTTTATTAACCAAATTAAAGGAAAAGAACAAAATAGCACACACCACACAATAAAACAGACACCTGGGCAAGAAGGGGGGAAGATAAGGTCAGGGCTGGCGCTTACCATGCGGCAGGAAACCAAAAAGGGAGAAGGGATCCAAAATGAACCACCCGTGACACTGCACACACACACACACAAAAAGCAAAACGGGAGGGGACTGTGAGGAACGCACCACCACCAGGGGTTAAACTGCCGCTGTCAGCAGCCAGCACCTGAAACAAAACAAGACAGAATTAATAAAACATGCCCAGGGGCTTCACAACAGTGGTGTAGGTGCAACAGAATGAAAGAATGAATTTAATGAGTAATTAAACAATCTGGAAAGAAACAGAAATAACTAAATCAATCTAACACAATAAAGGACACAAGAAAAGAGATTGCTTAAACTAATCAAATAATAGCAACTAAAGAAAACAAGAGAGACAAATGAATAAAGGATTTAAATTATATCCATCACGTGGCGTGGGTCATCAATTAGGCCCCATAACAGCCCGTGAACTCGGTCTCGGAGCAGGACAAGGCGACGGTCAGCATCAGGCCCCAAAACATAGTCTGCTCCGCTGGACAACGCAAGATAAACAAAAGGGAAAAGAACCGAAATAAAGAAAACCAAAGCCAAGAAAAGAAAACCAAAACGAAGAAACGTAAACCAACACAAAAGAACGAAAACTAACACAAAGAAATGGAAACCAAAACAGATAACGCAAAACCAAAACGAAGAAAAGAAACTCAAAACAGCAGCACCGCCTCCAGGTGTGATGACTGTGGCCGGCCGCTTACAGGGCCGCTAAACAAAAAAGGAAAAAACCAAAACCTGATGTTAAATAAATTAATTAAATGAACTGATGCCAACTTGGGAAAGTAGATTAATAAATACCACAATAGTTCAGCCTATGCAGCAACCCGGAGGACGGGATGCAAGCCTCACAGGCGCGGCTCTAATGCACCACCTGTGCACCGCCAGCGAGGGATCAAGCTGCCACGCTGAACACACAACGCTGGCTCGACAGGCCACAGCCACCACGGGAGCAGCGAGGAGCGGAACAGAGACCGGGCGCGGCCACACACGCCTGTATATAAGGGTATATAAGGCCCAGCAATCAGTGGCTGGCCAGTTGGCACAGTGCCAAACAGTGGCCAGGAGGGAGACAGCCTCCGGCTACACCACAAAAAAAAAAAAAAAAAAATCATCGATAATGACAGCCAAAACCTTTGCTGAAGTTTAGCTCTGTAGGACATAATATCTCACCGTAGGAGATATTGTCTCCTATGGAGGAGATAAACTTAGGTTCTGACTGACACTGCAAAAAAAATAAAAATAAATAAAATTCCACCTTGCCTTTCACAACTTCCGTAGTAAATAGCTGCCTAATTAGCTAAAACAAGCTTAAAACCTTCTTAGAGTTGAGGGGGATTTGGAGTCAGGTGATAATTCACTAGGGATTTGTCACTATGAGCAACAATTTTCTCATTACACACAATCATTTAGTCTATTGTTAGTATAGAAACTATTATGATAACTGTAGCTTTGTTGCATATCGGTTAGTAGGGCTGAGGTCAGGCATGTAGTTCTGGTGGTTAAACCTCTGGGGACAAGAGCTGAAATTATTCACTGAGGTTCCTTACAAGAAAGAAATACTAGTAATAATACAAATGTGTGTGTGTGTTTATCCCCTGAAGCCACTGTGTGTCTGTGCTTTTGCTGTGCATATGTGTGTATGTGCAGGTTAAGTGGTTCCCCCCTGGGTTTGGGTGTGCTCTGGTCTTTCATGTCTGGCAGATTTGTCACCCTATTCCAAAAACACAAGTCTCTCTCCCTCTCCCTCTCTCTCTCTCTCTCTGCTTCCTCTTCTCCTACCCCCTCACCCCACCTGGTCTTCTTCCTTGGTCCCACTGAACAACAAGCCTTCACCTTCTCCCACGCTGTCATCTTGAGGCCCAAAACACAGTGATTCTCTTTGCCCGTCTCCTTTGGTTCCCTGGCTTTAGCTTGCTTCCATTCTGCAGCATTAATACCTTCAGTCACACACTTCACTGTGTGACTGAACACACTTGAATTACAACACAAATTGTACTGGTGTACAAATGCATGTGTGCACACCTACCATGTCCGCTTGAGTATATCCTTCAGATAGTTGTGAGTCCATTTCTCCAAACATTGTTTTAATGTAGAGCATATGTATATGCATGCAGTATGTGTTACATATGTAATGCTGAAGCCTGAGAAAGCTTTGTGACAGTAAGAAAGGAATATGTGATTTTAAATGGCCTGCAAATAGTTCAAGTACTTTCAACTGAAGAGATTAAGGCATTTATGTTAAGTACACTCCGCTGCAATGACATACAAATGCTAACCTACAACCGTGATTCAAAAAGGCTGGGATGCTGTGTAAAACGGAAATAAAGACAGAATGCAATCAACTTGGAAACAAACTGTTTACAAAGTGTTCCCAAGCCATGTAGTAATATCCTCAATACAATCATGTTTCAAAATGTGCTGAACTTTGCATCCTTGCTTGTGAAGTATTGAGCCTTTCGAGAATGCCCCTCTCATACACAATCATGATACTATCATCCATTACCAATGAACTTTGGTGAACAAAATGGATGAGCTATGACTTCAGATCACATCACAGAGAATGTTTATGAACTGCAAGGTCCTGATTTTCACTGAAACGTGGCTTAACAACAGCATCCCAGACATCATGATAGAGCTGCAGGGACACCGCGTCTTCAGAGCGGACAGAACAGCAGAGCACCCCGGTAAGATCAGGGGCAGAGGACTATGTATCTATGTGAACAAAACATGTTGTACAGACTCTGTTATCACTGGGAGGCACTGTTTTGCCAATCTGGAGTGTCTGATGATCATGTGCAGGACTTTGTATCTGCCTGGAGAGTTCACATCCACTGTGATAACTGCACCTATCCCCTGGATGCTAATGCTAAATTAGCAATGAAAGAACTGTATGCTGCTGTCCACAAACAAAAACTGTACAACCTGATGGAGCCATAATTGTTACATGAGACTTCAACTAATCCAACCTTCTCCCCATATTTCAACAGAATGTCTCCTGCTCCACCAGAGGAGACAAAACCCTGGACCATGTTTATACAAACATTCCTGAGGCTGACAAAGCCACCCTCCTCCCAAGCCTGGGACAGTCTAATTACCACTCATTGTTCCTACTCCCCAAGTACACACCACTCATCAGGCATGTGAAGCCGTCAGTGAGGACTGCTAAAGCATGGCCAGAGGGAGCGGACACCACACACTGCAACACCAGTTCCAACACACAGGAGTTTGTTCACCACCCGGGCCATGCTGGACTCAGGATCCATGGACATTGACTCATATGCCTCTTCTGTTCTGGATTACATTAACACATCTTGACAACGTCACCACCCACAAGCAGATAAGAACTTTCCCCAACCAGAAGCTTTGGATGAACAATAAGGTCAACGTGACGTTGCCTTTGGGGGGTATTCCAGGTAGGAGGTTCAACAAACTCTGAGTCTATCCCTGAACTCTGAGTTGACTTACTCTGAGATGGTAAACTCTGAGTATCCGGTTCCAGAGCAGCCAATCTGAATTAGTTCAGTCAACTCTGAGTATGTTCACCTTGAGCTGCGCACGTGCACAACCATTATAAAAAGCCATCATCAATGGAGCCCCAATACCACGAGTCACCATGACAACTCGTGTAACTTTCTCTGCGTCTGTGGGTCCGTGAGGCAATGGTCCCCATTGTTTACAGTAGGGATCAGCTGCTGACGTGACTGTAGCTCTGGAGGGATTCACACTCATACGGGCAGACCGTACAGAGAAGAGCGGTAAGAGGAAAGGAGGAGGGCTGGCAGTGTTTGTGAATGATAGATGGTGTAACTCCAGGCGCATCACTATTAAAGAGCAGCACTGCTGCCCGGACATTGAACTGTTGGCTGTTAGTTTGAGGCCATACTATCTGCCGAGGGAGTTCTCGCATGTCATAGTGGTGGCTGTATATATTCCTCCCTCTGCTAACGGCGATGCAGCTTGTGACGTCATCAACACCGTGATCAGCAGGCTGCAGACTCAGAAACCACAGGCCCTCTTACTGATTTCTGGGGATTTTAATCATGCCTCTCTGTCCTCCACTCTGTCCAAATTCATCCAGTATGTCTCATGTGCCACCAGAGACAATAAAACACTGGACTTATTCTATGCCAACACCAAGGAGGCATACGAATCATCACCACTCCCCCCCTAGGAAGAGCTGATCACAACCTGGTTCATCTCTTGCCTGTATACAAGTCCCTTGTTAACACTGGATCAATCCTGACATTAAGGCTCTCTTAAAGGAGAAGAAGAGGGCCTTCAAGTCAGGGAACAAAGATGAGCTGAAAACTGTTCAGAGGGAGGTAAGGAGTATCAGGGAGGGGAAGGACAGATACAGAAAGAGAATGGAGGAACAGCTGCAGGAGAACAACACCAGGGGAGTCTGGAGAGGCCTGAAAACCATCTCAGGTCACCAGAGGCCAAACTCCCAGGCGGCTGGGGATCCAAAGTGGGCAGATGAGCTGAACACCTAGATTTGAAGAAACATCTGCCCCTCCCCCAGCTGCACCAGCACTGCAGCAGCCCTCTTTTGATCTGCCAGCACCCTGCCCGAGTACCCCACTGACACCCCCCCCCAGTATTCAGCTCACCGCAATCAACGCCACCCCCCACTGCTCCTCCCATCCCCCCATCCACTTCACAAGACACTCAGCCCCCTTGCTCCAACTTGTCCCTCACACCTCTCCAGGTGAGGAATCAACTCAGGAGGTTAAAGACCAGGAAGGCCGCAGGACCGGATGGCCTCAGTCCCAGGCTCCTCTACTCCCTCTTCACTCATGACTGCATGCCTGCACATGGCTCCAACTCCATCATCAAGTTCACAGACGACACCACGGTGACAGGCCTGATCAACAACATCAACAAAATCAGCTTACAGGGATGACATTCAGCAGCTAGTGATGTGATGCGCCGAGAACAACCTGACCCTCAACACTAAGAAGACCAAGGAGCTCATTGTGGACTACAGGAAAACCAAAGGCTGCAGTCACACCCCCATTCACATCGACAGGGCTGAGGTTGAATGTGTCTCTAGCTTCAAATTCCTGGGCCTCCACATCTCCAAGGACCTCTCTTGTACCCTCAACTCCTCCACCTTGATAAAGAAGGCTCAACAGCACCTCTACTTCCTGAGAAGACTGAAGAAAGCTAACCTGGCTCATCAAATCCTAGTTAACTTTTACCGAGAGCATGCCGACCAACTACATCTCAGTATGGTACGGCAGCTGCACAGCCTCCGAGCAGAAGGCTCTGCAACGGGTGGTGAAAACCGCCCAGTACATCACCGGTGCCCAGCTAACTGCCATCGAGAACTTCCAGCACAAGCAGTGTCTAAGAATTTTTTTCCTTTCCTTCTTCTTTATTAGGAAGAGTTGTCCTGCCAAGGTGTGGTTTACTCACTCAACCTGAGCAAGTGACAATAGTTAGTAACAATAGTAGGTAAATGGACTGCATTTATATAGAGCTGTGTTATATAGGTGTCTGTTTTGTGTCATTGTTTGTTTCAATCCAGAATCCTCAGACGCCTCTACAGTAACTTGCTCCTTCGATGTAGGTGTGTGTGTCAGTACTATGGATGCACTCAGCAAATGTTGGTTTCATCTGATCTATGCCCCATTGGACCATGTTCACCACATAAGATCTAGGAGTGGGACTGGCTCCTTTGAAAATACCGTAAGTTGTCCATTGTTTCTCATTGTCAAGTTTCATGACACCACTGTCTCCTGGGTTCAGCAAAGCTAGATTTCTTTACTGTTACTGATGTTACTATGTCCTGTGGAATTATTCTTCACCACACTGACTAGTTGACTCTCTGCATTTCACTAACCGTTGGTGACCATTCTGAATCCTTTCTATTATTTCGTTTCATAGCAACTGTGTCCTTGAAATTCTTTTTATATGCAACTAATTTGCATTCACAATTACGTTGTGTGGACAAACATAATCGCTGCCTAGATTATGTTCGGAGTCAAAGTTTGAGTGATTGAAACATTACATTTTAAGTAATGTGCTGCATGAGTTGCAGAGAGGTGGTCAGGGTGGATGGCGGGTAGGACTGTGACACCAAAATCCAGGGTTCGCATCAAGACTGTGGTTACATGTAATAACCTTGGTTAAGGTTGGGGAAAGATTGTGATTTTACTTAGGTTTACACAACACACCACTTTGGTAAAGGTTCGGGAAAGATGGTCATTGCTGCTGACTTTTCTGTATCAAAATAGACCATCATTAATTGTACTCCCTACCAGAGAATAGTGAATTGCTAGATTGCCTGTTTTGGCAGAATCTCCCTCTGTCAACTCTCCTCTCACCTTGAAAAATCTTCTGGCACCTTATCAGGACTTTCAGGTCTTACTGTTCACCATTTACTGGGAAGGGCTATCTACAAAAATGCGGAACAAAAGGCGACTATGAAAACTCACAGTGAAACATACCAAAACAGATCTGGAGAACGCAGGAGGCAGGAGGAGCGAGAAGAGAGACGAGAGATCACTCTGTAGCGAGCTGCATGTGGCATGGAACAAAGGGAATAGTCTGGCACAGGAGTCGAGCTGATTAGCCGATGAGAGGCAGGTGTGGCTCATGAAGCTTGCTCCCAGAGTAGATCGGCCCCACCTCTCTCCCTCTCCAATCTGCTGAGTGAGGGGGAAGGAAAAGAAACTGGGCCTTTCTCAAAAGCTGTGTCCCAATTCAGCGGCTGCATCCTTTGGAGTACCCAGCCTACGCGGTCTCCGGAGGCTGGGTCGGCCGCATCAACTATCGTTAAATGGGACGGTCTAGCCTTCGGAGCATTTCGTGATTGCGTCACGATGTCATAACTTCTTCCCTCCTACCCCGGGAAAAACACACGTACGGGGTGCAGAGATGCGCGCGTACAGCTCCCATCGCTTGTAAGAGGCGCGAAACGTAGCTTATTATACAACTTACAAATTCACCTGATGTGAATATCTTCACAGCTTCGCATCGGACGGTTCACGCCTCCGCGTCGTCCATTCATTTCTGATAATGGACACCTCGAAGGGCGTTATCCCGCTTATACCATGGTCCCTTACGAAAGAAATAATATTAAGTCAATTATTAATAGTTAATGTTGTTTGTTGATACAAAGTATCATTTCAGAGGGCAAGTGCACCTCTTACCGCTTGTGTGTGTCCAGAGGATGATGCCAAATTTTGTTTCAACGACTCAAAGTCCACAGATAGTTTCCTAAATCATTTTTATTGCAAGAAACATTATCCACCATTCACCCTGATCATTAAATGTGGTTAAAGGAAACTATAAAATCACTCATGTTGTCTACTGTCTTGCCGTTGTATTAAATAAACTGTGAAATAACGTATGTTCTGAGTTTCTGTTGCCACGGTTACCAACTAGCGTTTGAGCCAGCGCAATAATTTAGAACAATCAGGCTATTTGACCGGAACTTTTTTATAGTTGTCCTACAACACTTTTTAACGGACACACTGCGGCCAATCACAATCGAGTATTCACCCAAAATAAGACTAGTTGACATGCAAGCTTGTAACATTTGTAAGTGAAGAGTTTTAATAAGGCTAACTGAGCTCCTCATATCAACAGGTCGCCATTATTAAAAAAAAAACAATCGGTGCGCAAAGCATCTTGGGATATGGGAGGCCGTGAAGGATAGTAGCGACGCATCCTCCAAATACAGGGAAAAGGAGGACGCATTTGTCGGCTGCATTTGGAGGATCCTTCGAATTTGGACGAATTGGGACAGCCTTTGCGCAGCGTTATGACGTAATCGGCCTTCAAATCCATCCTCCGAAGGATGCAGACCCTGAATTGGGACACAGCTAATATGCGTTCTTCTCTGTACTTGTGTTCTTGTGTACTTGAGAAACGTCATCAGTCTCAGTCCAAGTACTGTTCCAATTCAAAAGTCCGCATCTCGCCAAGTACAATCAAATACCCGGATGTGTTCTTGCCCCTCCCATTTTATCAAGGATGCATCGGGTGGTGACTTGTGTGGACTTAGTGCAGCCATGTATCCCAGAATGCATTTCGTAGCAATGATAGCGGAGGAGAGGACTCACAACTGTAAAGTTACAAGTTTCGAAATACTACTGTTTTAGTAGTACGGAATGTGGTTTTAAGATTATTTTATGTGAGAAAGTGGATGTTAAAACTTAAAATCTGTGGTCGATTCATCATGATAACACGTAGTTTAAAATTTGCTCCAAAGTTTTCGGAGATAACCGGCAGACGAGCTGCGATGGTGACGTCATAAAGTACACTGCCGTCCCTATTGCAAAATGACCGTCCTGCGTCCTCCAGTCCTGGAGAGACTGTACTCCCAGGTCGAACTTGCTAAGTCCGAACTGCCAAGTTCGTAAGTCCGAACTTGGCGTACTTGGTATTGAGAAACGACCACTGTGTCAGAAAAGGAGAAAAACAATGACTTGAGACCACAGCCATAACAGGAGGGTCAACACTGAGGGTCTCATTCTCATCAGAGGAGGATGCCTCATAATCAGGGTCCTCCTCAACATCATCCTCTATGTCAGACACATTCTCCTCTATGTCACTTTCATGGTCAAAGAGATGTGACACAACCTCATTAACAGAAAACCTTTCCTTAGAAGTCATTTTCAGTTGAGAGAAAGCAGAAAGAGAGAGCACACAGAGCACCAAGAGAAATGGTTTAGAAGGCTGCTGTGCAAGATTTTATATGTTTGCTCCACCCCTATGTTGTGTGAAATACCAGTATCTTCACGGGAACCATATTTTCCTGTCCCGACAGCATGAGAAATATCAAAGTTCTTGCGAGAATGATGTTTTCCCCTCCCCCATGTCGTGTGAACTGTCAGTAATTCTCGCACTACTACAGTTGTGGTTACGTTAGATTAGGGCCCTAAAGCTTTTTGAAGATAATAAAATTGCGTGTCATAGTGACCTCAATATCATCCAAAAGAACCGAAACAAATGTGTGTAAAATGTTCATATTTCTTATATGTTTTATACAGCCAAAACAGCCTGGGGTCAAATTGACCCTATAGAACACCAATGTGTACAACATGTGTGCAGGACATTGAAAACATATCATAATGTTTATGTTTACCCAATTGTCCCTGAAATATGAACCAAAAAAAAAATGACGTTAATCATTTATTTAGTGACGTTAAACATTGAATGGGGTCCAATTGACCCCAAAGAGGGTTAAACTCAGCATTTCTTCTTCCTTGTTGCCAGATCGTTTTTATGTTCCTTATGTGTACTTTGGTCTCTGTTTTGTCAGGCCTGGTGAGGTTATGCTGCCACACTGCTGCTGCTTGATCTAAAACTGTGTTTTGTGAACTTTGATTCCTGCCTGCCCGCCTCCTAAGTTTTTAACTGTTTTGTTTGTGGGACACTCTTTGTCATTTTGGTTTTGTGTTAAATTAGTTTTTACCTCCTGCGAGAGAGTTTTGTTCTTGGCTTTTCATTTTCTGTATTAAACCATTAAACAGCATTCATTAGTTTGATGTGAAATTTTGATACAAACCCATACATTTAGAATAAAACTGTTATCCATATTCCGCAAATGCATTAGGGCACATAAAAGTTCAAAGATTTCCAGGTGGTGTAAGAGTTTTCTTCAGGCATGTTAACCACAGACTGACTCACATTGTGATCACTTTTCCTTAAGAGAACCCACTGCTTCAAAAGACTTACGTACATTTAGGTTTTAAGTGAGCAATGCACTCCTGTATGAGTGAGACTGATTTGATGCCGATACATGGGTGAGTATCATAGTACAATAACTGCTTAAACATAGATTTCTGGCTAGTTTTCCTAATGTGCCATGTTTCCTCAAACTACCAGCACTTTCCTTATTCACGTTCATCTCTCCCCTTTGTTTATTTGTTCAAGAATGTGGGGTTAAGTAATTGTTCTTGATTGGCATTAACATAGCTAAATGAGAATTTGAAATTGCTAATATTGAATGGCCCTCGGGCCTCTGTGTCCCAAACCACCAGAGTACTTATCATGCCTTCCCCAGATGCTTGGCAGCATTGTTGGGGGAGCAGTGCTTGCTGGTTCTGTAAAATACTGCTGTATAGCATTTGATGATATTGTTATGGGAAAGATCAAAACAATGTGATTTATATACATAGGCCAGTGTTGAATCAAATGTTCTGAATATTTATGTGTAAACATGAATTCATTTGAATATATCATTGCTTGTCATTGTCAGATGACCACATGAGATCTCCCCAATATTCTGTTCTGCCTATAGCGTGGCTGTTGCATTTTCAGCTGTGTCTCCCCCATTGGTGGAAAATGAATGAATTAGCACTTCTTGTCCAGAAAGACATGAAGGTAATTTATAATATAATTATGATGATGTATCAGGGATCAAATTAGCATTTTCTATGTTTGCATATCTGGGTAAATATGGAAATCAGCACATTGTTATTCCCATTATCTTTCACACAGGAGGGCACATGACTGTCACCTTTTTTATGGTTAAGTATAATTTACAATATTGTAAATATTGTCCTCTGTTTGGGAACAGTGCATTACCAGTGCTCATCACTGAACAAATGGCTACAACTAGCCTGCTTCAACACTCATTCATCTACTGCGCACTTAATTCTGGTGCTCAGCCAGCCTCGAAGAGTGGAATGGGGAGAGAAAAAAAAAAGGTAATTAGCAGTAAGCCAGTGATCAACCAGAGACTTCCTTTAAGTTTGCATCCTGTGCCTCTCTCAGCTCTCTGAATGATCCCATGCCAAATAACATGCACTGAACCACAAGTGGAGCTCATTTTGCCTTTGTACAGGCACAAATTTGTGTTTCTCCCATTTGAAATAAATGCACTGCACGTCATGGCTCACTATCATCCCATCCCTCCTCTATTTTCCCTCTCTCTCCCTCTTCCCTCCCTCCCTCACTCCCTCCATCTCTACCTGGGGCCCGTGGGAAGAACTGACTCTGAGAGCAGACAGTGTGCAGCTCTGAATAAATGTGTAAGAGGGAGAAGAGGAAGGGAGGGCACATTAGCAGGCAGAGAGAGCGCAAGGGAGGGAGAGAGAACATATTGAGTGTTGGAGGACATACGTACATGCACAGTGTACAGAGAGAGTGAGATACACAGATAGAGGGAGAAAGACAGAAGGAGACCAGTTCAGCTTATAGGACTGAGAGAAGAGAGAGCATTTTAGCTTCCTTCAACCATCTCGCCCTCTCCTCCCAGCACAAACACATGCTCATACACACTCCCACCCTCTCCTTCTGACACACACACACACACACACACACACACACACACACACACACACACAAACAGACACACACAGACACGATTGCTTTAGGGTATACCAGTCGGCTTTGGCAGTCTTCTCCTTTGTTGTTTTTGCCTTTGGTTAGTCTCAGTGGCAGCACGGCGTGTGCCTGTATCGCTGGGGTTGGTGCATGTGTATTTATATGTGGAGCCTGCAAGGTGGTGTGTGAAGGATGCCACTAGCAGCACTGGGGTAAGTCAGCTCCTTCCTTCTTTCCCTTTCTTCCTTCCTTCCTCTGTCTGCCTGGCTTTTTCTCTTTCTTTGTGCTTTTCTTTCTGTCTTTTTCCTCTCTGTAGTCTCTCCATCTCGCTTGGGATGCTCGCCTCTCTCCACCTACTATGCATAACCGCTATGTACAGCTCTGCTCTCTCTCCCTCGCTCTATTTCTCTGTGCTCTGTGTTTTCTCTCTCCTTCAGTGTCTTTCTTGCTCTGCGTTACACCATCTCCTCCCAGCTGTGCTCTTGCCATCCCTCCTTCCCTTGCCTGTTTCCTCCACTCTCTCTCATCTCTCTCTCTCTCTCTCTCTCTCACTCACTCACTCTCTAGGCTGTGCCTCATTGGTGTGTCCTGATTCCCTTTTTCCATTAGGCTCCAGGCCCATTGGTCGCCTGCCTTCCAACCATTATCTCTCCTCTACCACCCCTCTGTCATCCTCTCTCCCTTTGCTCTCCCTCCTTCCCTCATTCCCAGTCATCTCTCAAGTCGTAAAAATGATTTGCATGCAGGAGGAGAGAAGAACTTTGCAGTGAGCATAGTAAGTGAATTGGGAGAGAGTTAGGGAGACTGGAAGACTGAAAAAAGGAGAGGAAGCACATTCTGGAGAGCAAGAGGAAAAGTTTAAAGAGAAGACTGCAGCTGGTAGGCAACTTGTTAATGGCATCTTATGTATTTGCTTTTCCAGTGATTGAAGAAATAAGGTACGTCTCCAATCTTGAAAAGATAATAATTGATTGTATTGAAAAAATGTTTGCAGTTTTAATTGAAGACAGATCAACAACTTTTGTATAAAAGTTTTCTTGTAAGGTTAATTGCTCTAGTGTTACTTATTGTTCAGATTCGGGTTTAGTAATGTTTTCTTTTCTTATGGTACTGATGCAGTGACTTTCGTGAGAAAAAGTCACAGCTGGATGAGATAATTGGTAGTTTATTGTTACATTTTATGTTGCTCTGAGATGGCCAATGCCATGTTATATTGCTTTTGACACTCTACAATTACTAAAATTAATAGTTTTCCCTCTTTTTTATTTCACAAAGAAACATGTAGAAGTAGAGGTCTAATGGAAGCACTCATTTAAAAGTTTGCTCTGTAAGTTTTGAGCTCCTGCTGTGGATAATGCTAAAGTCAGCTGTAGGATTGTTTTCCTATCACTATATATGTGTTTCACTCATAGTATAGTGATATTACTATCATGAATGAATTTAAGTTCCCACAAACCTATGATTAGTTGTTTGTTTGTTTGTTTTCTGGTTGTTCCTCAAGTGGTTTGTCCTTTGCTGAAATCAGTCACATTGTGCAATGTGTTGTGTGACTGTGAGTTCCAGAACACAATTAGAAGTTATAGTAGTGGGTCCAGAGACAGAAGTACTGGGCTAGGGAAATGAGACAATTTGAAGTTGGAAGAGAACTCTTGTTCAGATAAAATAAGGTCTTTGGATGGGTAGCATGACTATAGTCACACACATATATACACATGTGCACACACATGTGCACACACACACACGCGCACACTGGCACGCACACACACACACGTGTGCTAGTCCCTTCAGCTTCCTTACACACAGTACTATCTGGATCCGTATGTATGAAAAGACGATGCAGATGTTCTTGTGTGCTCCTGTGGGTGGCATATACTGTATATACACAGTTAAAGGCAGATGCACTGCAACATGTTTCATTCTTTCAAGACAAACAAAGCTCTGATACAAGGTGAGCTACTTGTCTGCTCTGCCTTGCTTAAAGTGTGTCAAAATAAATGTTTCTTGTCTCAACAAATGATGGAGACAGTGTGGGAACACTATGAAGGATTGTTACACCACATTCCCCATACCAAGAAGATTTCTCATAACAAGAAACCAACCTACAGCATGTAGGCGTAGTAAAGGTCTTCTCAACACAATATCCAAGTCTTTAGTAGTATACATTCAGTCTGATCCGTCTTTTATTGTAAAACCACTATTAGAGAGAGGCTTGTGAACACTGCAGCCATTCCATTCCATCTCACGATTTTCAGCTTGTAGTTAATGTTTTTATTGCAGTTTCTGTCACACAGAAAGTCTTTGCTTTTTTTTCGTATAGTTTCTTTCAGTGCTCTGTGCCTTAAACAGGGTGTGTCATGTTATTGAGGCAGTCAAGATAAGCCACTTGGCATGAGGTGAAGCCATGTTCTTTGGAATGTTTGTTTAGCTGCAAGAGGAAGGACATGTCTTGCTTGTTAGTGGGGACTTTGGTCGGCGTGCTGAGTGTGTGCAACTGTGTGCGTGTTTGTGTCACCACGGTGCCTGATGTGCTTTGCTGAGCAAGATGAGGGCAGAGGGGCAGCCGAATGTGATTAAATTATAGAGGGAATGCACACTACCCGGATTTTCAGTAGATGAACATTGCGGGAACCCCCCCATCTTTTCTCTCTCTGTCACTCCTCTCTGTCTCTCTGCTGTGAAACTACAAGATTTATGGGGCTGGGTCGCACAATCACAACAGTCTAGTTGGAACTGGAGGGGAAAGGCAATTGGGTATTGATGGAATTGCTCTTTAAGGTCATATCAAATGCACTATACACTGTACTTAAGTACTAATGTGTGAGAGAGTCCCTGCCTCTATGCCCGGTATGTTCGTGTGTATTTCATTGTTAGAAACTGTAACTATGCATCTTATCTATGAGTAAATACAGTATTTTAATGTAACAAAAAAAAAACCAACATGGGTTTTTCAAAATCATGCATGGCTGAAGCAGACTAAGTCTAATGAATGAATGGGTGGGGGTCTTTACTCCAGCCTTTTGTGGGAGATACTGTATGCCTTTTATGCCTCAGCAGCCTAATGAATAAGCAGCAAAAAGTCTCCTGAGGATTCCCTGCTTGCAATCAGCAGGGGTGGGTTAGGGGTTAGGGAGCAGCCATGCACTAATAGTAGCCTCCATGTTGAGTGCCTGGATCACAGATCCACATGATATGCTTAGCACGTCTTAACCATACAGTATAGCATGACTCTGTAATCATGCTGGATTGTCTGTGTGATCTACCATAGTGGTCACATCTTCATATATTGAAATAATGTGTATCCAAAAATTACATACATTACAATATATTCACATTTACATTTATTTGTAAATATTTGTGCATATGTATTTTAATTTTGAGGGAAACCAGGTACAATATATGACAAGTGATTTTGAGGTTCTTTCACATAAAAGAATATAATTTCCATTTTCACCAAGCCAGTAAGTATAATTAGGTTTGAGTATTCACATTCTTGTCACTGCAATAACACCTCCTACATGTTGGTTGGGGTTTCTGTGTGGAGGGGGACAATATCAGGAGAAAATGGTGTGAACCTCACATGCCCTCTGTGTGAAGCTCCTTGCTGGCATGTGAAATGAATTGGTTGCTGACATCAGGTGCATCATGAGGAGGAGACCAAAGTACAGAAGAAATGCTTTCTAAACTAGGGGCAAAAGTTGTCAGAATAAAAATAGAAATATACATAATACATAATGTAACACAATGTTATATTAGTCTAATATTACTATTACAAAATCCAAGTATTGTAAAATTGTAAATTACACCAACAAACTGGTGAACCTAACCTTGAATTACATCCCTGAACACACCTAGAGCCTGTGGACAGTAGCTCAGAATAAGTGCTGTCCTGAATGCAGCTCCCAGTAGATTGTGCTACCTTCAGCTCCACACCAGGAGTATGTTGTATCTCCCCAACACGGTGCAGATCACCCTCTCTCCCGGCTGGCCTTCTAACATAATCTGCCCTTAACGTCAGACTGTGGTGCAGCAGAATTAAGCAGAGGTATTTGCTCACTCCATGGAGACTGTCTGCTCTCTTCCCTTACAATGATGGCACAAATTAATTAGGCAACAGCCAGGATTATTTTAAACATTTCCTCTCAAATTGAAATTTTATTCTTATAGATTTTTATTTTTTTTATCTTCCTAACTTGTTTGAAGGTCAGAAAGATCAGCCTGTGGTTGCATTGTGAACATGTATCTGTGTGAAGATACCACAGAGAATCAATGTGCTCTTCTAATCTGCCTCAATGACATGGTCAGGCTAGGATGGATAGGAGATTGATCTATTTGGGCAGACACAATGTCAGTATTGACGTCTACTCTGTGTAAGATGTAGCTGCTCTCCTGTCCTTTGCATATGCATCCTTGCTATGCTTGTTGCTACAAAATTTTGACACATTCATCACAATTACAATTACAATTTGTCATTTGGCAGGTGCTTTTTTTCAAAGCGATGTACATTTTTTCCTATATCACAAGCAAGGTTCTGGACAGGAGAGAACAACAAGAGTAAGTGCCCTAATACAACTTTCTGGTCCAATTGAACATAGGTGCTATGAGGCAGTGCTACAAAGTAATACACAGAGTGCATAGAGTGACCAGACAGTTGTTTTTGTTTTTGTTTTGTTTTTTTTAAGAAAGAAGGTGTTCAGTAAAGAGCTTGGTCTTTAGTCTTTTTCTAAAGATCGAGAGGGATTCTGCAGATCAAATTAAGATCACCCAGTAGTAAAAAATAAGACATATTAATTTTTAAGGATAATACAATTACACAATCACAGCTACATATATAGCACTCTTACCTTCTCATCCTGGGAAAACTAGAATAATCTCTTGCGTATGACCAGCTAAACTAAATATCAAAAATAAAAACATCTAATTCAAAAAATAAAATAAAATAAAAAATCTATGAATTCTAAATCAAATTTTCTATTTATTTTAAATAAAACATAGCATTTGGACTGGAAGATGAACCATTTTAATGAAAACACCTCAGGGATGGGAGTAACAAGTAGTTTCTACATATGTCTTTTAATTCCATATGTAGAGAGATGTACCTGCATAATTATTTACACAATTGGTAACTGTCATGTCATGTCTTTCAAAAAGAAAGATTACATTACTTGTTACCGCCAAAGGTAATAATATTACATATAAAAGGTTACCTCCTAGATCTGGTTTTTCATCCATCTTGAAAAATAGGTGTTTTGGGACAATTTTGGTGTAGCTATCGGTGCCACGATACTCTCTCTCTCTCTCTCTCTCTCTCTCTCTCTCTCTCTCTCTCTCTCTCTCTTTCACACACACACACACACACACACACACACAATCCTCTGTTCCTTTACTTGGGGAAAACATTATCTATCTCCTGGCAAGCAGACCAATTAAAAACCATCAGGCTGCTCAGAGTACAGTGGTAATGGGAAAGCCAAGGCAATGAACTGGAACTGGGGCTGATTAATGGACATTTTCACCTATGGCATAACAGCATCCCACAGACATCCATCAGCCCAAGGAACAACATTCATCTACACCCTGGGCCTATAAAGACCTATGCAGCACTGTCAGATATATTCAATAAGTTGCAAAAATCTGAGTATATGATGATGCACATAAAGTACCAGACTAGGTTAGTAGTTTAAGCTTGCTGACCTGTAAGCACTTGGGATCATTTGTTGGAAGAGAGTCCTGGCTAAACCTGGCCTGTTTTTCCTCTGCATCGTCTCATGGTTGAACGTTAGAGGGCATTTCAGATAGAGGATAGGCTGATCAACAACTCAACTCCTGGAATGTTCCCAATAGTATTATAGCAAAACCTCTGCCCTCTACTGGTATTTACAGGCTTTGGAGTTGATGTTGTTGCCTATTTTTTGTTGGTTTGTCAGGTAAAAGCTGGACTTTCCCGTAGGATGCAGACACATTTTCAACAGACAGGACACTTTTACTAAGGATGAGTGGAAACACTGCTTCTGTGTCTTTCCCTCTGGTGCCATTGTGTGCCATTGTATGACAGAAAGCATTCAAACGAAAAATATTAAACAGTGCGAGTGAGGTTCATTCCATTTCACAAGCTGCTGTGACCTACTTCACACAGCCAGGCAGCTAGCTGTAAATAAGGATTTTCATAACCTGGTTTGGCCTTTTCCCATTAGAGGCACAACTGTGTCTTGAAGAATATTACAAAGAGCACAGGAGCAGCTGTTGAGAGCGTTGCTACAATATCATCAAAGCACTGACCTTGAGTGTGCTTGTGTTGTTGTTGTGTGATTACAATTATTAGTTTTAGTTCTGCATTTAGTATGGACTGAAGGTTGTGTATGTAAACCATGATAGAAAGGGAAGGCACAAAAGCAGGCAATTCAATCTTTTGTGGCCCCTGCTCATCCATCTATATCAAATCCCCTGAGTCCTTGCCCACACACATCATCAGGGAGGAAGTAACATCAGAGATTCTAATTCTAGCTAGTTTAGTGAGCTAAACCTCACAGGCATCAAGCTGTAGCTGAAAGTTGACATGAAGCACAGCAATTGGACATTTGCCTGATATGTTACTGATGCCAAATGTGTATGCAGCATTTTGATCAAACATGGAAAACATTTTTTAGAATTCAGAAATGTTTTGTTATGGTCTGTCACCTATGTGTCTTTGACATGGCTCATAAATAAAAAGAACTTGCTGCAAGCCAACTTTAATTTGTTTAACCTATATTACGGTAAAAAGAAATTTACTTGCTGTAAAGTCAAATTTATTTTCAAGCTCAGCCTGCTTATTTTGCATAAATGTTTACAAATGAAATCAATATTGATTTACTGTTGACATGTTCTCTCTCTAAACAATGACAAGATGAATAAGAAAGCAAAATGTTTCAGTCAAAACAACACCCACCTCCTCAATAAAGACGGTTTCACTGTTGTGCCATTACTTAAAGTCTCCAGATACTTTGGGTTAAAGAGATGCCAGATGCAACAATCTTTCCATCACTGTTAGACTGTTTCAGAGGGTCCCAGCATATAAAGAAAGAAAGAAAGAAATAAAGAAAGAAAGAAAAGAACAGAGAAAAGGACTCTGCATACCAGTCTACAGGAAAATAGTGTGATATTGGAAAATGATTAGAAAACAGACATCCATTATTCAACACGGCAATCAGGGAGGGCACAATCTCCTTATTTATGGTAACTCTGGAAATCAAATTTGTCGGTTTTGATCATTTTAAAATCTCCCAGCCATACTCTGGAAATCTCCAGAACTGCTTATATTGTATTCAGTGCTATTTGTTGTGATGAGAACTCAAAGTACTTGTTGTTACAGCCTGACCGGTTAGTTTTTCTTTCTTAAAATTTTGTGGATCTACTAAATAGTTATATTTGAGGCATGTTTGAAAAGGCAAGTCAAGTCAGGTTTATCACTCAGTATCACAAAGCATGGTTCAGAGGGCTGAAAATATAATAGGCAACATTAGGAAAACACACAAAATGTAAAGAATAGAAATAAACAACATACAAAGCACTACAAACAGAGTATTTTACACATACAATAAAACAATAATGAGTAACACTAGCAAAACACATACATACAAAAATAATGCATATAATCAATATTCCAAATTCTATCTTACCATGCGCACATATACTAAGATGGATAGCCGTAGTCTCGTATTTAGGGCAGACAGGTTGAGAGTTAATGCGAACAGATATCTGTAGATATGAGTTTACTTATGAATGAGTCAGCTGAGTTAGCCTAGTTTGGTAAGCCTACTACTTAAGTCTAGCCCTAATATCTTCTCATGTTTTATTTATTTTTGGAAAAAATAGTTATTTATATTTGGAATAGTGAAGTGTCTAGAGCGAAAGCAGCTATATGTGGAGAGACTAGAGGTGATAAGTAGGATGGTGCCAGTCCATGTAATATTTTAAGTTACAAGTAGAATTTAGTAGAAGTCAGATTTGACATATATAGGCAGCCAGTGTAATGAAATAAGAACAGGAATAATATGATCAAATTTTATAGTTTTGGCTAGTATTCTAGCAGCAGTATTTTGTACAAGCTGTAGTTTTCTAATAATTGATTTATGTTAGCCACAGAAATACTGTCTATTATAGTAAGTCTAGAACTGCAGTGATTCAACATCAACCAAAGAAAGAAAGTTTAGAAATTAGATGACTTCCATTGTTTGATTTCTGATATACAGTCTCCCAGTTTCACCAGCTGACAACAGGCATCAGGCCTAATGGAAATGTAAAGCTGAGTATCATCTGTATGTAAAAGGTATCCAAATTTGTAGCTACTGAGTTAGGTCTGACAGAAATATTACTTAAATGATAGAAGGAAACTTTAATTTTGTTTCTGATGTCACATTTAAAATTTAGGTTGGAGCCAGTGACAACACCAAGGTTTTTGACCTGTTCCTTGGTGTTTGGTGCAAGTAGTTTTAGGTGTTCAGACAGAACAGGTAGATGTCTGACTTGACTTGTCAAAGCTAGGCCAAGCGGCTCTAGAGGTACGTAGGAACATCAACATGTTGTGCAAAAACCAGTATAATCTATGAGATCTCAGCTCAGACTTGTCATTGTATATTAAAATTCACCATAACTAAGAGCGTCTGTTCATGTTAGTATGTTAGTAAGTCACAAAGAATGTGAGAGAACTCTTTTGTAAATTGTAAATAGAAAAATAGATAGCTTAGAGTACATCAAATGATGTAAAAACAAAAAAACAAAAAAAAAAGTAGATTTAAATGAAAATTCAAATAAATGTGGGGGTGGTGGTGTTCAGAATTTTGAGTCTGGGCACATGTGTGTACAAATGATGTGTGTGTGTGTGTGTGTGTGTGTGTGTGTGTGTGGTGGGCTGAGGCCCTACCACAGTGTTGGGAGGCAGGCAGACATGATGTGCTCTGAGCAGCGTCTCTGTGAGGGTGGCCTGACCTCTGCCTTCAGCTCCACTTCACAGGACAGCAGCAAATAAGAGGTGTCATCGCATGACAGCAGCATAGCCCCTCTTTAGGACTGATGGCTCATTGAATGCACACATACACAAACACACACAAACACATGTGACACCAAATGCACGCATGTAGGCAGGCATATGTGTACATATGCATGCAAATACGCAAGTTGAGGCAACAGTAGGACTATAAACAGACATAGATGTATAAATATTGATGCACACACAC